>NC_092021.1:1260000-1270000 GCF_042242105.1 Pempheris klunzingeri
CTCTTCTGTTAAACTGTGCGACAGAGAGCGAGTCCTGTGCCAGAGTGAAATGAGTAACCTGAGCACCATGTACCTTACACCCATACTGTGCCTGGCCACGGACAGTGTGACACACACACACACACACACACGCAATTGCTTATACAATGAACAAAGGCAAAGGCGGTTCAAATAGGTCCAGCAGCTGTGGTTTGTGGATAAGAGCAGGACAGGAGTTCCCTGGAAGACTAAATGAAGAGAGCAGAGCAGAGCTGCGTCCTGCCTTTGACGATACCCAGATAGTCAGTAAAAGGCTTAAACCATAGCTACAGGACCTGGTCATCTACAGACCTGAGCCAAGGCCAACCACAGCAACAATGAAGTCCCTTACACTACTAATACAGCCCGTCTTTCTTACCTTAAAGCTCCATTGTACTGGGTCCTAAACCAATTAGCAGCCCCCTCTGGGACTCACTGAGGTGTCTGAGGAGCATAAATAGGGCTGCAACTAATGATTATTTTCACTACTGATTAATCCAGTGATTATCCTCTTGATTGATCGATTGATCACTCAGAAAATAATGACCATTGTCAGTCATTATTGTCCACACTCTTTAAATGTCTTATTTAGGCCAACAGTCAGGAACACAAAGATTATCACTTTACAATGATACAAAACAGAAGACACATTCATTTTCTGTTGATAGACTAATTGGTTAAATCAACTTGTTCATATGTTTAGTCCATGCAAAAAACAAAGTGTCTAGTTTTGTGCCCACTTATCGGCCAGAGGCAATGACTTGTAGGGTCTTCTGGTCACTGTGAGATGACCGGCAAAGAATCCAACAAATAACGGCATGGATTAAACAAGAAAGGCTGGCAGACGGATTTGTTGCCTTTAGACAGATCCAGCCTCGCTGTTATCCCAGATTCCAGACGTTATGCTGAACTGATCAGGCTGTAAGCTGTAGTCTTCTATTAAACGAGCAGATATGAGAGGAAGGTGGCGAAAAAGCAAATAAACATATCCCAATTTAATGCCTGTGGTAGAGGTACCAGAACCTTGGCCACCAACTGCTCTGTGTCCCAAATATAAGGCCTCCTCTAACGCTGCTGCTGAGGGAGTTTATGTCCCAGTTAGGCCTAATCTAAGACCCAGTCTCTTGACTCTTTCTGCCAGGCCAATATTGCAACTTCTTCTTAATACAGAACAGGGTCTTGCAAGACCCTTTCATAGCATGTGTACTGTACATAGATGCCCACTTGCACACTTGAAATGACAGATATCTCAGCTTGCCTGAGGAAAACCTATCCATGTCTGGCAATTTCAACTCATGACTGATAAGACTTAACTGCTGTGACTGTAATTGGTCAGTCTGTAAAGAAGACTGCTTAGTCTTTACTTTTAGTGGATGCTGACTGGCTGCAGAGGGAGGCCTGCTATCTTCTAAAATCATTCCATGCAGTTAGGCCCTGTTATGCCTCCTTTACCGACTCATTTGTCATTCCTGAGTAAGACTGGAGAGTCTGTGGAGTCAGAACAATCAAGCCTTTTACAGACCGGTGCTGAATCTCTCAATTTGTCTTTCCACTTCTTCCTCGATTCCACGCACCTCCATCTCTCTCTTGTAGCTGTCTTGGCATGTCATCCTCTCCGTTGGGTGTAATTGTAACTCTGTAACCTTCCTCCTCCAACTCCCACCACATGCTAAAATGTCACCACGGTGATGGGAAAATTACAGTTCAGTAGTTGGGAAGGGGCAATCCCCCTGTCCCCTGTTTGTGATCTCCGTTGTGCAACTGGACCACATACTGTACACGGGTATTTAAACATGCGTGATGGGAAGTGATGTTGTGGAGGCCAGCAATTTACAAACAATTACCTCAAGTAAAAAAGACAGAAAGGGACTCAACCTTACATGCATTCAGTGATACATTGGAGTGTGGTGCATAATTATGTTGGCCTGCAGTTAGTATTTCTGCAAGTGTGAGAAATACAGACCGACTCAGAAAGAAGTAGGTGAGACCGTTGCAGCATTGTGTTCTTCTCAACCTATACTCATCACAAAACTTAAACTGAAATGTTGAACTGAACAGTCTCAGTACAGTCTTTCAGAGAAGAAAAAAGGAGGAACAAGTGTCTGCCTACACTTTCTAAAAGACATCCGAGTGGGCAAGAAGCACCACACTTTGAACAATGCTTTGGAGACACGTTTCTCCTTCTTATGCTTCCCTATTTGAGTGTCATTCATATGGAAATGGCATGTGGATATTGTGTCATCTACCCTATGCTGACACTCTGACCAGACAATGTATATCTATAGGCTTCCTGGTTTAATAAAGGGTTAGTACATGAAAAAAGATCCACCAATCTAGAGCATGGAAACCTGAAGCAAAGATGAATACTCTATGATGCCTCATCCCAGCCACTCATAACTCAGCATCTAGCTGATCTTGATTGTTTATGTCAGACTTGCATGGCTATCTAGTCCCCCGTACGGCGGCAGCAGCAAACTCTGGCGTGCCATTAGCTCTGCTTTCAATCACACAGCCATAGTATTAGTCACAAGTTTATGAGCTTTCTTCACCGGCACCCTGAAAAGACAGGGGAGGGGGCTGAGAGTGGATGTGACAGGAGAGAAGAGGCTATGAAAACCTTCAATATTCAACCTTACATATTTGAGCAACATGTAGTCTGATTCTACCACATACTTTTGTGCTTACTGTAATCAACGTTTAGAACAATATAAGAACTGCATTCAAGCCATGAGAGAGGAAGAGAGAAATGACAGATGAGTGTCTGACGCCCATACGACAGAGGATCAAATTCCCTCTCTGTGCGGTCAAATCACATTACTTTCTGAGAGGTCTCAGAACATCAGGCGGGGATAAATGATACCCAATATCTCATCTCTGCTTCAACAGCAACAACTATTCACAGCCGCCAATATATTGATTTGCCATGATGGGTTTATAAGTGACTATCAACAATGGTTGACATGAGGCAGATAAACTGAAAAGTTAGCTACAAATGGAAATAATGATTTCAGCTGCAGAGAAAAAGACAGAGACAACAAACGGCGCCACGGTTACAGCCCACTTCTGTCAGGAGTTCAGACTGCAAACACTGTCCATGTTAACAAAGTGTCCAAATCTTCCTTTTTTATATAGATATATATAAAGATATAAAGATATTTTTAAAAAAATCTAATAATGATCCTGATATTCATAAAATAGCATGCTTAATTCTGTCCAGTTTCATGATGATTCTCCACACAGAAGGCAGGTTTTAATTCATTTCCTCTATGGAAAAAGGCTTTTTACAGTTTCCATGCTGTCGTTAAGGTTGATATTTCTGCAAACTAGCTGGCTTTTTCTTCTCAAACACTGACATGTTTATCATGAAATAGAAACCAAATAGAAGCACAGGTAGGAGACCTACTGTGGCATACGGCCCCCCTCAACCAAATCAGCTGTTTTACAGGCTGCATCGCCATGGAGTCCGCCAATGAGGGGCTAAAGAAGTGGTTGTCTGTGGCAACCAAAGAACCAGGGAGATAGTGGATGGAGAGGGATGGACATATGCGATTTGATGGGCGAGCGTACACATGCATGTGCGCACACACACACACACACACACATACAGTCCAGAGCTGAGCAAACAACCCAGTGGAACAACACTCATTGAGTCAGTGCCTGCATGATCCATTAGTAACTCTCAGCACACGCATACACACACATACACACTCTGACAGAAAAAAAACCCACTGACCCACGCGACAACAACTCTGAGACCTTTGTGAGCACAAAGTCAACATGCTGAACAATTACAGCAGAAGCACTTTATACCTTTGTGATGATAGCAGTATGATCTCATTTCAGTGTGACATGTCACCTGGCGCATACAGTTGAGCAGAACAGATTAGGTCTATCTGGGCTCTCTGCCAGCCGATGCAATTAGCATCCCTTCAGTGTACGTACATTACTGCAGTCACAGTGTCCATCACAACTCAGAGGATGACTTCCATCCACTTTTAAACCTGCTGCTGCTACTTCTGAGGCGACAGGTGAGTAAAGAATCGCTGGTGTGAGTGGAAAAAAAATGTACTTGCAGCACACAAGTACCTTTTCTTCAGGAAACGTCAGTAAACAACAGCCGATGAGGGCCAGTCATCAGCTGAATCTGTGTTTACACTTCTACTGAATATGAGATCAGCCTTCAGACTGGAACATAATAATGCTGCAGCCGTGAACTGACGGTCAATCTATCACAGCTTTGGTGATCCATTAGCAATTGTTTGTCAAGCATCAAACACTTGCTGGCTTTAGCTTCTCAAATAAAAGGATTTGCTTGCTTTTCTGTTACACCTCACTAAACTGAACACCAGTGAGGTTTTGTAATGTTGGTCAGACAAAATGACCAATTGAATTGAATCTCCAATAACTTTTTTTTAACAGTTTGTAGATATTGACAAAGTCCCTTTTCATCCACGCAACATATCCTAATCATAAGCAGCACTAGACTCACTGGTGGGGTGATTTGCATGTGAAAGGTATGGCCAGACACTTCTGTGCCCCAAGTGTCTAAATATACCCCCATGCTGAATAATGTAGGTGGGGTGGAGTGGAGCAGTCAATAATTAAGTGGATCCATTGGTGTGGGAGGACAGCACTCATTTACAGTGTGAAAAGATAAGTGGGCCAAGACAGCTTAGGTGTCAGAGGTAAGAATTAGTGCAGCATCCTCTTAACTTTGTCCTGCATGTCAAACGACTGTTAACTGCCTGTTTTATTTGTGAACCACTATTTATGATTTCAGCACATTCAAATCCCCCGTGTGTGTGTGTGTGTGTGTATACATATATATATATATATATATATATATATAGATAAAGATATATAACTATATATATATACATATACATATATGTGTGTATATATATATGTGTACATATATATATACATATACACTGTTGCCCATAAAGTTGGAATAATTGTTCAATACCCCCAATTTTGTTAAAGCCTGAATACACAGTTTGCAAAGGTTAACTGTGGTTTAAGTTTCACTGTGATATGTTTGGAAGAGTTTGATCAATAAAGTTGAGAAGATAAACACTTTTATACATAATTTATCACAATCATTTCATGAGAAGAGGTGAAAAACATTTGATTCCAACTTTATGGGCAACAGTGTATATATATATATATATATATATATATATATATATATATATATATATATATATATATATATATATATATATAACTTACATCCTGTCATATGTGTCAACCTGATATTGCATTAAGTTACTTGTGTTTGAAGTAATATACTGTAAACTCACTGTAGTCTGAAATCAAAACAGATTGTTGGCTCATTGTTCAGGCTCCGTTAAAATGAGACAATGCTGAGTGACAGAATGAAAAACTGACTGACTGTTTAACCAGTCAGTCATGGGGGGTTAGCAGGTCCACCTAAAAACACCATTCATGAAATGACTTGTGTTTTCACTGAGGCTCACGGAGATCACAGCCCAACAGGTTTGTAAGTTTAGGTGAAACTGTACATGTTCTCTTTGACTGTTTCACTCCGGTGAAGAACGGGTCTGTGCTCCGGGGGCTGGCGGGCTGTTCATCAGCCTGACGGACCGCAGACTGAAGCCTCCGAGCCCCGCGACAGTAGCTACGGCCTCCACACTCACACATCCAGGCACAGCGAGTCAGAGACAGACAAAGAGGGGGGGGGGTCTCACCTTGGTCCTGATCTGTCCTGAGGTGGACACTTTCCGGATGAGTTTCTGGGGGCCTTCCTGCTCTGCTTCGCTGTCGGAGGACTCGTCAGCAGCACCGGAGCCGGCGACAGCCCCCACCACATGGGCATGGATCCCCGCCGCGGACGGCGGCCCTTTCTCCGGCTCCTGTCGGGGGGAGGGATAAAACCAATCGCGGTTAGCCTTCGCCCGGTCCGCCGCTCCCTTTCTGTCCGGGAGGCGAGAGCTGCTGAGCGGCTGGGAAGCGTCTCTCCTCGCTGTCATCTCTCACTGCCTCTACGATACAGACGGCCGTGTTTGGTGGGGTGTGTGTGGGCTGGGAGACGCATAGGGGATGTAGCATGTCGCGGCACAGCGGGGATGGGCTCCACAGCGCATACACCCCCACCCCAGTCCCTGCGTGGCTGGTCGTGGCTCCGGCACGGCCAGTCCACACTGAGGCTAGAGACCGCCTCATCCACTCCGAGCGGCGGAGGACATGTCCGCGGCATGGCAGACCCTAGCGGCTGTGTCACACACACACACACACACACACACACACACACACACACACACACACACACACACACACACAGCGCAGAGGACTGCCCTGACACCAAAATAAATAACTTAATAATTTAACTTCTCGGCTCAAAACTGTCTGTATCCTGCATCCACGGTTCAAATAAATAACCCCGAAATAATTAAAAATAAATAAATCAGACATTAAACAAAAAGGACACATTACTCTATTACTCCAGTCTATTTCCTACTTACTGTGTTACATATAGAAGACATGGATAGACTGTACTATACTGTACTATACTGTACTATACTGATAGACTGCAGCCAAGTCGCTGGATAGATTTCATCAAAAATATAAAATCCAGTTTTCATAAGATCCTAACAAGTTGTTCTTTGCCTAACTGGACGAGCTTTTTTTTTTTTTTTAAATTCATTTCCACGCAGCGAGCAAACGATGGGATTTATTCCACAAGGAAATGGGAGGGTAACGTGTCTGAAACACAGAAACCTCCCCCCGGTTTGGATCCCCCGACCGAAACTCTGCCATCTGAGAAAAAGTGCTGTCCATACATCCCGAGCACTCACCTACTAAAAGTCATTTATCAGGGCCACTCTTTCTGTTTGGTTCACCTCAACCGACACTTACACATAAACGAGGACGTCCAACTACGAGATTCAACCGGGTCTACTGTACAAATCACGGCGCAGGAAGGAGCCACCGGCTCGGTGCCCGCTCCTGGTCACACGCATGAGCGCATTACAGTAAGACGTCTGATTGTTGGGAAACTGAGCAGAAAAGGTCTCCGGTGTTGGGTTTGTACTAACCAGTTCCTCCCAGGCAGGGCTGCGGGTGTAATGGTAGACATCCTCCATTGTCCCGCACCTCTGTGTCCGCTCCGGGGACCAAAAGAACCGAATCAGGGGAAAGTGGAGGGATTCGCGACCTGCCCGTCCGCCTTTACGCCGCTCATATGCGCGCTGAATACGCGGGGTTTAATTGGCCTCGTCCTCCCTCCGCTGCCTCCACCGCCGCTCCCCGCCTCCTGCCTGCTCTCTCTCTCTCTCCCCCCCCGCTGGGCTCCGCGGAGGGCCGAGCCTGGCAGCATCCACGTGATAAATGTCAAACCCGCTGAAGCGCGCGCAGGACTCAGCGGTTCGTCACGGCCGTGGCCGGGAGTCACACGTGCACGCACCTGGAGCTCTTGGGGGGGGGGGGGGGGGGGGGGGGGCGTGCAGGCTGGACTGTGCAGGGACACCGGGGTCGGTCTGATTAATGACGTCATGTCATCCAGTTTATGAGATCAGTGATTTTTCCTCATTTCTCATTCCTTCACCCCCTGTCCCTGTCTCTGTCTCTGTCCACTGTCCCTGTCCCTGTCCCTGTCCACTGTCCCTGTCCCTGTCCCTGTCCCTGTCCCTGTCCACTGTCCACTGTCTCTGTCTATGTCTCTGTCTATGTCCCTGTCTCTGTCTCTGTCTCTGTCTCTGTCTCTGTCCACTGTCTCTGTCTCTGTCTCTGTCTATGTCTCTGTCTCTGTCTCTGTCTCTGTCTCTGTCCACTGTCTCTGTCTCTGTCTCTGTCCACTGTCTCTGTCCCTGTCCACTGTCTCTGTCCCTGTCCCTGTCCCTGTCCACTGTCCACTGTGGACAGAGTCTCTGTCCCTGTCTCTGTCCCTGTCCACTGTCCCTGTCCACTGTCCACTGTCCCTGTCTCTGTCCCTGTCCACTGTCCCTGTCCACTGTCCACTGTCTCTGTCCCTGTCCACTGTCCCTGTCCACTGTCCCTGTCCCTGTCTCTGTCCACTGTCCCTGTCCCTGTCCACTGTCCACTGTCCCTGTCTCTGTCCCTGTCCCTGTCCCTGTCCCTGTCCACTGTCCACTGTCCCTGTCCACTGTCCCTGTCCCTGTCCCTGTCCCTGTCCACTGTCCACTGTCCCTGTCCCTGTCCCTGTCCACTGTCCACTGTCCCTGTCTCTGTCCCTGTCCACTGTCCCTGTCCACTGTCCACTGTCTCTGTCCCTGTCCCTGTCCCTGTCCACTGTCCACTGTCCCTGTCTCTGTCCCTGTCCACTGTCCCTGTCCACTGTCCACTGTCTCTGTCCCTGTCCACTGTCCCTGTCCCTGTCCACTGTCCCTGTCCCTGTCCACTGTCCACTGTCCCTGTCTCTGTCCCTGTCCACTGTCCCTGTCCACTGTCCCTGTCTCTGTCCCTGTCCACTGTCCCTGTCCCTGTCCACTGTCCACTGTCCCTGTCCACTGTCCACTGTCCCTGTCCCTGTCCCTGTCCTCTGTCCACTGTCCACTGTCCACTGTCCCCTGTCCCTGTCCTCTGTCCACTGTCCCTGTCCTTGTCCACTGTCCCTGTCCACTGTCCACTGTCCCTGACCCTGTCCACTGTCCCTGTCTCTGTCCATGTCCCTGTCCACTGTCCACTGTCCACTGTCCCTGTCCACTGTCCACTGTTCCTGTCCACTGTCCACTGTCCACTGTCCCTGTCCACTGTCCACTGTTCCTGTCCCCTGTCCCTGTCCACTGTCCACTGTCCACTCTCCCTGTCCACTGTCCACTGTTCCTGTCCCTGTCCACTGTCCACTGTCCACTGTCCCTGTCCCCTGTCCCTGTCCACTGTCCACTGTCCACTGTCCCTGTCCCTGTCCCTGTCCCTGTCCCTGTCCTCTGTCCACTGTCCACTGTCCCCTGTCCCTGTCCTTGTCCACTGTCCCTGTCTCTGTCCCTGTCCCTGTCCTCTGTCCACTGTCCACTGTCCCCGTCCCTGTCCTCTGTCCCTGTCCTCTGTCCCTGTCCCTGTCCCTGTCCTCTGTCCACTGGCCACTGTCCCTGTCCTCTGCCCACTGTCCCTGTCCCTGTCCCTGTCCTCTGTCCACTGTCCACTGTCCCTGTCCACTGTCCCTGCCTCTGTCCCTGTCCCTGTCCACTGTCCACTGTCCACTGTCCCTGTCCTCTGTCCACTGTCCACTCTCCCTGTCTCTGTCCCTGTCCCTGTCCCTGTCCACTGTCCACTGTCCACCGTCCCTGTCCACTGTCCCTATCCACTGTCCACTGTCCCTGTCCCTGTCCCTGTCCACTGTCCACTGTCCCTGTCCACTGTCCCTGTCTCTGTCTCTGTCCATGTCCCTGTCCCTGTCCACTGTCCACTGTCCACTGTCCCTGTCCCTGTCCACTGTCCACTGTCCCTGTCCCTGTCCACTGTCCACTGTCCCTGTCCACTGTCCCTATCCACTGTCCACTGTCTCTGTCCCTGTCCCTGTCCCTGTCCACTGTCCACTGTGGACAGAGTCTCTGTCCCTGTCTCTGTCCCTGTCCACTGTCCCTGTCCACTGTCCACTGTCCCTGTCTCTGTCCCTGTCCACTGTCCCTGTCCACTGTCCACTGTCTCTGTCCCTGTCCACTGTCCCTGTCCACTGTCCCTGTCCCTGTCTCTGTCCACTGTCCCTGTCCCTGTCCACTGTCCACTGTCCCTGTCTCTGTCCCTGTCCCTGTCCCTGTCCCTGTCCACTGTCCACTGTCCCTGTCCACTGTCCCTGTCCCTGTCCCTGTCCCTGTCCACTGTCCACTGTCCCTGTCCCTGTCCCTGTCCACTGTCCACTGTCCCTGTCTCTGTCCCTGTCCACTGTCCCTGTCCACTGTCCACTGTCTCTGTCCCTGTCCCTGTCCCTGTCCACTGTCCACTGTCCCTGTCTCTGTCCCTGTCCACTGTCCCTGTCCACTGTCCACTGTCTCTGTCCCTG
>NC_092021.1:1275000-1330000 GCF_042242105.1 Pempheris klunzingeri
ACACTGCAGTAGGTCAAAGGTCATGCCAGCACAGGAACTACTTTATGCTATATGCAGTTATACATGAGTGACAGAGTTAAGCCTCTTGTATGCTGTTGTTTTTTAGCACATGCTATTAACACCCAGGGTGGAACAGCCAATGTGACTATTACACCCAGGTGTATTGTGGAAAGGGTATATTTTGTCTTCCCTTTTTCTAGAGTCTTTGTTGACACCACAGTCTTCTGGGAGAAGGCCCTGTGTTTGACCCATGCACCAACCATGTCCTCCTCCTCCTCCCCACATGGACTTTGTAACTCTTCAGGCCAGTTGTTAATAGCCCAAGTGCAAATAAACACTTTTTCCTCAAAGATGGATACCACCGAACTTGCCATTTGAGAACACCAAGCTCTGTTTTGATGGCATGTCCAGGTCGCTCAAAGACTCTTTCTTGGGTCACACACAACCAGAAGGCATGTTTGTTTGTCAGCCATCTTTATTTGGCCAAGACACCGTTACAACTTTGAAACAGTTTTGTGTTTTGTGTCTTGTCAAAGCAAAAGCACAGGTTTTACTCCAAGTGTCCCAGTAAGCCATGACAGTGTGGCAATGAGCCACCGCACGCACAACACCAAGACCCTGAAACTGAAGCATCTAAATGGAATCCAGCCATCACTAATTTCATTATTTAGACCTGTGCATTTCCCATTATGACACGTCAAAATGTCTTCCTAGAAAAAGGCCGATTGTGCTGCAGACTGAAGAAAAACCGATGTTTTGCTCTGGGTATCCATGCAATAGATGCAAAAGACTCCAAACTAAAAATGATGCTTGCGTGAAGGTTCATATCTGGTCTGTTTATCAGCTGGCAATACATTAACCACCTGTGTTTTTACAGTATTATTATTGTGATACAGTATCAAACGTATCAGCCATGGCTGGCACCAGTAAAAGTTGAATATCAGTAGAAACTGGTACCGTAATGTCCTGGTTATCACTAGAAGCATCTGTGAAAAAACAACTCATGCACTGGTTACCCCATTTTTTGCAGGTGACACAGTAAAGATTGGTGAAATCGCTTACAAACTGAAAACACCCCGGAATCCAGAGCTTGTGCCTGTCAAACACAGTATGTCATTTCCTCTCTCTCTCTTTGTGTGTGTGTGTGTGTGTGTGTGTTTACAAAATATATGTCTGCATGAAATTACAGGAAGACAGCAGCAACAGATCAAGCAAAGGTGACTAAAACTTTTTTTGGGGGGCGGTTACTAGTTTCAGACTCCCTACCTCAGACAGTGGCTCAGCACCTACGATGGATAATGCAGAAAGACCTTTTGGGTCAGGATGTGTTTCTCATTGGTCCTCCAGGACCCCTGAGACGATCCATTGCTATGCAGTACCTTGTGAGTATAACAAACACACAGACGAGCTGTGAAGTGACGGCATTTGAAAATTCTTATGTATTGAAACGTTTGTAAAACTAAATACCCCAAAAAACCCAATATGGGATATGAATTAGTGGACACAACAGAGTTGCATAAAGGTTTCTGGTAACACATTATTGTATGTGAAAGTCTTTAGATGTGTATTGTGAAGAAATTAAACATTTGGAAGTGAAGCATTATAATATATGAAATGTTATTCATGATCCCTGAATTTCTGTTTGGACAATGTCTCACATTTGTTTTGAGTAGACTCTTTTCACAACTGGTTCCTTGAAATATGTTATTGTTGTTTTAGTTTATGACTTTTGTCTTATTGCCTGAAACATTTCCCTGGTTTTCTGAAGCGGAAGCTTTTGCCTTGTTGTTGACCAGGAGTTGACCAAAAGAGAAGCAGAGTATGTTGCTCTGTCAAGGGACACCACAGAGACTGACCTGAAACAGAGGAGAGAGATCCGCTCAGGGACGGCCTTCTACATAGACCAGGTAAATGTCTAACTGTCTAACACGCAGCGCTTGAAATGAGCCCAAGTTTTTGTAAAATAAGATGTATGTACATATGTGTTACCCCTGTGACAGACTTGTGACCTCTCCAGCATGTACTCTGCCTTTCACTTCCAGTACTACCCATTTATGTGTCCTACAGGGGTGACCTCTGACATGATCACATGCATTTCTGTCAGAGCCAAATGAATGCGAGCACCACTAGACAGACACAACAAGGAGAATAGGAGAAAACCAGAGCAGATGTTTGCGGATTAGGTTTATGCTGCACTAAGATGGTTTTACTAAAAGAAAGTTCCAGCTTTAGACTTGACAGTGGTTTTGCACAGGCCATTCCGAACATACTTTGATTTTTCAGATTTTTAAAAATTAAATAGACTTGAAACACACAATTAGTATCAGTAAATCAGGTCCTGGCTAAATGTTAGTCTGACACTATGAAGAACTGATTTTGCCCATATTGAAAACAAGCTGTCAGTAATCAGAGCATGGAGCATATCTATAAATTTGGTGTGTTTTTTTTTTCTTTTTTTCACCACTGAGACATGACTAGACTTCAGTTTTGCCTGTACATGTGTCCCAGATGTTACCCAGGGGACACCAGTGATGTCCTCCCTCCCCCTTTTCATCCTGTTCCTTTCCGTGCCACTTTTTTGATCGATCAAGCTTTAAACAAACATACACCCCCACACTCTGTTGACTTTGTAAGTCAAGTAACCATGGAGACCAGCAGTTCCTCATTATGCAGGCTGGTTTCTCCAAGGAGAACCTTCTGTTCTCCATTCATCTCCATTTATTTTTCACGGGCGCGGAAAACAAAAAAACAGCAGTGACAAATGATGATCTGCTGTGATGATTAACATTTACTCAGTCGCGTCATTATCCACGACTAATTGGCACATGGCTTCATCTGTGTAAAAATAAATCAGCTTCATAACAGTTTAAATATAAACTTCATGGAATCACGGTGAAGTTTTATTCTCAGCACATTCATCAGTTAGACTTTACTCATAGCCCTGGTCTTCTGACACAGGCGAGCTCGCGGCTAATTAGTTTGAGTTTCTTATAATTAGACTGAAGCTGGAAGGGAGTTCAGTTATTGTAGATTGGTGTCTTGGTAACAGAAGAAAGTGGTATTCTGTGGTTATGTATGTTTCATATGTGTACGCATAGATTTCTATAAATATGCTGTATGCACTCTGTAATTCACCTTAGCCATCGCTTCCCTGAGTGGCTACATGATTTAAAAGAAAAAAGGGGCCTATTTAGGTGCCAGTCCAGGTTAAGTGTTAGGGCCATCACCATGCTGATGCAGCAGTTTTGTTTGGCTCTAGCAGTTTTTCTACTTAGTTATACCGCTCATGGTGAGACTTCTTTTACTAAAGTGAATGGCATGGTTCCATAAGTGGAAAGCATTACAAAAAACTATGTGACATGCCAATTTTATGATGAAAAAAAATGCTATGGTTGTTTGTAAAGATGTGCTCACAGAGACCTCTATAAGCCAGAGCCTCTCCAGAAACGTCTTACGTCAGTGATGAAACAGGCTGGTCTGATATCCTATATGATATAGTACAGTCTAATTCATAAATGGGCCTTTTTAAACCAACTAATTGGCCTCCTGATCAGAAGCAGAAGAACAGGTACAGCATCATGTGTTCTATCTGCAGTCAACTGGAAGACGTGGTGTCATCTTGTAGGCACTGCATAATTGGACACACTGCATACAAATGTGTGCCTTGATCACATCTTGTATGACTGGCAGCATGGCGTTAAACATGTGTTATCCAACCAGTTAATTTCTTTGTGTGCCTGTGATTGTTCATTCATCATTAGCTGTGTCCCAGTTCTGCATTACATAGCAATTCTTCAAAGTTTGTGCACGTAATAAAGAATGCTCTAGACTAGAAAACAGCAAGTGTTTGAGTATTAAACCTTTGTAAAAAAAATGCCTTTCCTTCATTTTCAGAAAGTGGCAGAACTCCCTGAATGTACTTGAAAAAGCAGTGAACTTCTTTGCTCAGTGACTAGAAATGACATAAATGGAGTTCTGTTTTTCTACACAAAGTGCAGACAATGCTCAGCTGTCACTCACAGCTGCAGGTAACAACAGGGGAAAGTTTAATTAGGTGTGCCAGTGAACACTGGTGACTGTATTGACTGTTGTCAGTGATAGTTCAGTAGCTTACTTTACTTTACAAATTAGACTGTTTTTCATAGGGCAGTAACTGTCATTAGCTGTGGCTGCATTTCCCATGCAATGACACCATTATGTAGTGTATCTTGCACTCTTGTATGTTTTACAGTTTATTGTTTCCATGATTCAGAAGCTTGCCTTACTCCAGAGAGCTGGTACTGCTGCTGTGGCCTCATAATGTAGTGCTGACTTGAAATCATGCACTCATTAGGGTCATTCAAACTGCACAGAACGAATGCTCATCTTCCCCAAATCCACAAGTCCCTTCGACGTCTCCTCCGAAGGTGTGCCGCTGATGCACCACTCCATTACACGTGAGATAACCCCGTGAAGTTGCATCACTCCCTGCTTTAGCACATAAGGAAAGCAGGGCCACAAGAGCGGACTCACGTTGACAGTGACGCAGCCTTGGTTCCAGGCGTAGAAATAGAAAGGTTGAAACTGGACACTTTCAACAGATGGTCATGGGTCCATGACGTGGTCCAGAATCTTGGATGCTGTTGAATTGTTTCTGTCCACTGGCCCACAATCACTGACGACACAGTAATGTATCTACCAAGACTGATTTCTGTTTCCTGCTACGAGAAGAGCCAGCCAACCGCTTCGACTCCCCGAGGCTGGCTCACCTACAACCTTCTCATCAAAATGAAAACAGGTGTCTGTTGTTTCCATGGAAGCAGCTTATGAATAGATGCACTGTTACTGATGGTGTGTAGAAATGTGAAGAGATTGCTTATTTTTGGTTCTCCTCAAATCTCATGGAATGTTGTGCCATCTAATGAAATGTGGGCAGGGTGATCTGGCATGTGCTCTTTTATGAGTCGGTGTGTTGGATATAACTTTTTGGAGATGTAGTTGATTTGTGGTGTGCCTGCAATGAGTGACTATATGTACTCATTACAGTACATGACTCTTATTTTGTATGAAGGACTGAAGATGTGTGGGTGCAAATTAGCAAGCTTTTTCTTTGAGAATAGTTTGGTATCGTAGGAGGTGTGTGTTTGTGTGTTAACTAGAACAGCCAAGTATTCCTCAGGGCTCTGTGCTGATTTGGAGCCCTATATTCAGACTGAACGTGTCAGTCCCTGTGCTTACTCTTTTCCTCCCTCCCATCCCGCTACTTCATTATTGCTCTTCCATCGTTTGCCTTTCCGCCTTCGGTCTAAGCATCACCTCACCACTCCAAGATTGTATGAAGGATGTAGTCACATAGATGTAATATGCATGCTCCTTGTATTTTTGGCATCTCGAGTCACCTCTCTCCAGTTAGCAGGTTCTTATGTAAGGCAGCTTACCTCAAACCCACACTGCAAACAAGACTCTGTTACAGTAATAAAGAACTTGCCACCTCCACTAGAGTTGAATTTGAAACTGAAGCCAACCAATATGTAGAGTCTGCAGCAAATTATTAAGAAAATGTTGGATACACCTTTAGGGAAACTACAATGTTCTTTAATGATAGTTATTTTAGCACTAGGACTGAAGTGAAGTGGGCCCAGAGAAAAACAGAGCATCACTGGCATGGGTAATGCAGAATTAACACAAAACTGCACGTGTGGGGGTAAAAACAGGAACAGTTTGTTGTAAAATTAGAAACTAATAACCAGGTATTTGGGCCACGCAGAAGGAACAGAACAATTTTTAAACAACAGAGATTTATGACCGCAGCAGATCCAAAATAAATCGCAACCTTGTACTTTCATGTAATGTGGACAGAGAACATCCCACTCTAGATATCAGGGAGCTGAAGGTATGTGAAAACTCCGCTTGTCAAGTGCGCCAGAAATAGTGAACTGCTTTACGCCTTGTGACATCAAATATTAAATATAATTTCTCTATAATATGCTAGCAATAGTATAATCTATTAGAATATTTAATGCTTTGCATCTCTTCAATCTCAGTTGTGTTCCACTTGCTAGTTTACGGCTCAGAACTTGCCTTAAAGCACAAAGTAACAAGGATTTGTGTTTATTAGTTTACATGTTGTCCTCCTAACTCTTACAAAAACATAGTCTGGTCCTACAAAAGTAGTTGATTTGTGAATGTGGTTCAGCATAAATCTGTGTGTCCAGAAATGAGGTGCAGTGGACGCAGAAGCTATTTGACTAGTGTGCACAGCACATACTGTACAGAATGAGGAGCAAACATTACACACAGCACAAAGAGACATCGTGGGATATGATACTGAATGAAAATGTTTTTTGTATATCACCACAGATCCCTCTTCATATTCATACTCCTGGTCTTTTCAATAGTTATTCATTCAGCTCTATATAACATTCATTGCTAAAAGTTTGCTGGAGGCCTCACAGTATCTGGTGGGACGCTGTTCTTTCTTCTGAACGGTGTCGGGCAGAAAACAAGGCCTGTCTACTGTCTCCTTTCCCGTCTCTCGCCATCCCTCATCGCTTATATTTCTAACAATTATCTGATTACAGCGTGAGTGCCGAAAACAGATCAAGAGTTAAATATAGAGCATCTGGTCCTCACTATAGTTTTATGGCTCTGCTTCCCACACAACCTGCCACGTATTTACATGTTAACCTAATTATATGGCCACTTGCTCTGTGGTTCACCCAGACAGCTAAAGTTTCCTGCCTCTTGACGTCAGATGTGCTTTTTGATTTCTGCAGAAATCTGCTCCTTCGCACACAAATACATGTATGCACAAACATATACGTGTACACACACACACACGTATACATGTGTACACACTCATGCTGAACTAATCCATGTGTTGGGAGAAAATAGGCCTTCCTAAAACAGCTGCGACTATTTTGAAGCTTGGTTTGGAGTATTTTGGAGGATGCACTGAACACAATAAGCTGAGGACATCCTCAGGAAAGGCTTTATGGCAAGCTCATATTGTCATTAAAACATGGGCAGTAAGAACCGATGCACAGTCGAACTGCTCTTTTTGTAGAGACATTGGAGCTACAGATTGGACCAGAGATTGAGCTGATTGCATTGGGCAGAGTTTAGCCTTAAAGTTAGCCATCTCCTGACACCAACATCTTCCCCCACATCTCTAATTCTTTCTGGAGTATTGATTGAATGCACTGATTAGTCTCTTGGCTTATATGTGTTTGTCCCCAGTGTGCGGTGAGGGCAGCAACACAAGGCCGAGTCCTGGTCCTGGAGGGACTGGAGAAGGCAGAGAGAAACGTCCTGCCCGTCCTTAACAACCTGCTGGAGAACAGAGAGATGCAGCTGGAGGATGGACGCTTCCTTATGTCAGCAGAGCGTTACGACAAGCTGCTGCAGGTCAAGGCAGCACACTCGCTTACATAAGTCAAACACCCTTGAGGGTTTGACGGCAGTCTCAATCAAAGCCCACTGGTTTGGACTTAAATGTACTGATGATCTTTTTAAGGAGAACAACAGGGTCATAGGCTTCACTCCTGTGTCTGGTTGGTGTCCAGTTAGCCACGTTTTACATTTAACGAAAAAACAGTTCTTCCTAATGATTACGGCTGCTGCTTATGGAGCCGTATCTTTCTGAATCTTCACGCTTAAGCAGTGAATTTTCACACTACTACAGTGCTTAGATGAAAAAAATGCTCTTTCCATGAATACTATGTCACATTCAAAATCTGTTCTTGTTGTGCACGTGCAACATTTTGCACCATTTCATTTCATTTGAAATGTGTAAAATGGCAGGAATGTGAGTTATGGACAGCAGAAGATGACTGAAGTGTTGCCATACCTTGACACTTTGCAGGAGCACACCAAAGCGGAGCTGGATAGCTGGAAGATCGTCCGTGTAAGTGAAGACTTTCGGGTCATCGCTCTTGGTCTTCCTGTCCCCAAGTACAAGGGCAACCCATTGGATCCTCCCCTGCGATCTCGCTTCCAGGCCAGAGACATCTATTACCTACCATTCAAGGTCAGCTCAGGAACAAAAGATTATGTAACATCAACGATTTCCCACCACCAAAATGTCTCATCCTCGTACTTGTGCTCCCCAGATCCTATTTTCATTACCCTGAATAATGCACATAACCCACTGTGAGCAAACTTTACTGGAACTACTTTGTATCACAAAATAGCCCCTAGAAGTAAAGCTTACAGCAAGATCTGTTTATTGGGTCTGGAAAGACACATTTTGTGTTGAATGTAATTTTTCTATAGTTGCAATTTTTGTGATCTGCCATCATATTTTGTACGCTATGAAAAATCAGTTGTGAAATTAGCAGGCTGGTTTTCCATGTGTCAAAAACATTTAGTTAAGATTTTACGTTCTACGCTGCTTGTCTCATTTTCATGTTCACATCATGTGAGTCTCTGTGTGTCGACCCTCTCACAGTTTTCAGCAGGTCTTGGAATTTTGAACTTGAGCCCTTTAAACTTTTGTCTGTGTCCATTATTTGTTTTTAACCAAGTGCTCCTAAGAAGATCTAAGTGTGTAGCCCCACAGCTGTCCTCATTTGATGCTTTCTTTTCAGGACCAGTTGGAGCTGTTGTACACAGCAGGACCGAACATTGCTGCAGAAAGGTAAACTGATAGTGGACGCTCACTGATGCTCGGACCTTTGTAAATGGATTTTTAGACCGTGAATTCTTTTGCAGTCTCTGAAGTAGTTCCTCATGTGCAATATTCTATTGAATCCTGTGTGTCAGGGTGTCCCAGCTGCTGTCTCTAGCCACTACGTTATGCTCCCAGGAGTCATCCAACCTCGGCCTTCCCGACTTCCCTGTGGACAACCTGCTTCCTGCTGTCTACATGCTGGTGAGAATCCAGGCACCTATATCTTCTTTACTGTCCCTTGGAGAGGGTCCATGGCTACTACTGTAAAGACTTTTCTGTGTCGTTGCAGAACTCTCTCCCAATGCTGTCCTCTCAGCAGCTAGTCCAGAGACTTTACCCCTACAACAGCATCCTGGGCAAGGAAGGGCGCACTGCTGTGGAGGGCGTACTCAGTGTAAGTCAGGATGTGAAGCACCAGTCGAAATGTTCCTAACAGCCATCTAATGTGCGTGCTTGTTATGCTCTGAACACAAGATAAGATACATCGTTCAAAGGCGTTCATTTGGGCCTACATGCATCCTATTGCACTTTGTCACAGAGATTTGAGCTTCTGGATGGTCATCGTCAGGCAGCACCCAGCGCCATTCTGAGTGTGTCCATGACAAAGGATCTCGAGGGCCAAGCAGATGTCACATTACGTGTCACAGACAAGGACATCACCTTTCAGGTACATGTAGACTGGCTATAAAGCCCCAATCTGCTATGAAGACCATTTAGACTGAACTACAGTGCGTGGGGAGATGAGGTGCTCTATTGTGATTGTGAATTAAAGCATCCCGCAGTCCCCTTCACGCTGTGTTTCTTCATGCCTTTCTGTTACCTGTAGATCAGTGAAATAATATGAAACTATTGGCAGGAATGTGTACTGCATCACCTGTGTAGATAGAGACTCACGTCCATAGCACCGCTAAAGGTCAAAAACACAGTACCTTTTGGAATTTTGAAAGACAGATGTTTGACAGGAATCTTGTGCGCTGTTACATTATTATTTGTTTTAGCCGTGGCCAAAGGTTTTCAGGTTGTCCAAAGGTCAAAAGTCAACTTCACTATGACATCGAAATATTCAGCACAAACCCTTTTCTGGCCACTATTCAGCGCCATCATTCAGGAACAGAAGAGGTGGTTGTGATTTGGTTTGATACTGAGCTGGTGACACTGATCTTGGGTCTGCTCAGACACGGATCTGATCTGTAACTTCAGTGGTTGGTGGAGGCGCACAACCACGAGGCGGTAATTCTACTTTTCATACATTATCAGACTAAATAATCGCTGGTGCTCGTGTTTGCCCATTAGGTCTTTATGAAATAATGACTATAAAAAATACGTTTCTAACAAAACACACATACAATAAAACAAACATACTTTTCGCAGAGATGTCCATCATTCCTTGAATCTAAGTTGGAGGAGACTGTTCTTTCACACACATTCACACACTGAAGCTAGCTGGGGTTTGATGGACGACCCACTGTACCTCTGAGCCACAGCTGTCCCAGGCAGACACACTGTTTGAGAAGCTTGACCATTTTGTCTCTGACTTTATAGGCTTTATAGTTGACGCTGTACAGTCTGTAAAGTACACATGTTTATCAGTCTTCAATTCTTCTTCCTGGGTATAAAACTAAGAGTCACTGTGTGGGGTTTGGAAGAACCGAGATATTCCAGACTTGTAAGAACAGCGGTGCTGTTGATCCAGCTAAAAAAAGTGATATCACTCTTAATTCATTTGGCCTCTGATGTGTTGTCCTGCATGTCTCATGGATTGTTTGCTAACACTATCTTCTTTTGTGCCAATTCTTTGAATTGTGGTTTATTTAAATGATTACTTTCCCCTTCAGCTTAAATAAGAAAAGAAACAGTCATGGAAGAGCAACCAGCAGCTTTATTTTGTCCATCAATCTTCAGGTTCCAGCGGGCACTAAGGAGCTCCGACCGCCCAACAGTAGCCCAACCTTCATCAGTACACCGAGCCACTCCCAGCTGATGGCTGAGATGATGCAGTCACACATGATTAAGGACATGTGTCTGATAGGAGCCAAGGTAGCTCACACAGTATTCACAGACGTGGTGCACATGGTGACTGTGATCTCTGGTCTTAATTATAATTTTGTGTTGTCTAGGGTTGTGGCAAGTCGGTGATTGCAAGGGAGTTCGCTGAGATGCTGGGTTACAACATAGAGCCAGTGATGCTCTACCAGGTAAAAAAAACTTGTCTTCGAAAGATTCAGGTAGATGTTTTTTTAAGTCTTGAGCAACATACATGTATCATCTACAGCAAGACTACAGAGCGTGTGATGAAATAGTGTGTAACCATCAGATAGAGCATTGCACACACCATCACACCATTCTTTACTCCAGTTAAGTTAATTGATTGCTCTCAGTCAGGGAAGATGATTGATTAGAGTTTTGAAGGCAATGGTTGGAGATGTTCAAATTCATCTAAATTGTAAGCGTTGGGTTTGAATGAGCATGGATCTAACAAAGGTCAAACCAGAGAAGGTACTGTATTGTGGGATGGAATAGGTTTATGTAGAAATAGGATAGCAGTTTGGCTAAAATACCCACATCTGGCTTCTATTACCTCGGCCTTAGGCGGCCCGTCAGGCCAGAAACTGACTCTGGCCAGAAGATAGACACTAAGGGGGCCTGCCACAAGACAAAAGACCGGACTGTCAGACTTGTGTGTGTGTGGTTTTCTGGAACGTAGTCAGTCGAGTGATGATCGTGCAGGAAACGGGTGTGCTGAAGCCTTATGTATTAATGCATCATGCTACTGCTATTTTTAGCTGGCTGAGGTCAGGGGTGACTTGTGCTGCGGGAATTGTGGAATCCTTTGCCGGGCAATTCATCTAGTCAGCCCTGAAAATCCCATTTTTGGAAAACAAAGTGACATGTTAGGCTAGAGGAGCAATAGAAGTACATCATGTGTTGATGTGTGTCCTTCAATGGCAAAAAGCTAATAATAACAAAAACCTTTTCCCTCTTTTTCTAGCAAAAAGGATACATTCTTTCAGAGTAACTGAACACAAGGGGCTAGAGGGGAAGCATTACAAATGAACATTTATATAACGTACAGTATTCCACATATAGTGTTATACAGACGCTCATCATGGAATAGCAGGAAGACGGGGAATTCCTGCATTTTTCCCCACAATAGAGATGCTTAGACAGATGTACAAACCAGGTGTACTTTCACATTGAGCCACATCCACTTACATTTACAAATCCATGTATCCTGATTAAATTGTGCATTGTATATTGTGGGGAGCAGCTTTGTAGAAAAAAAAGCTTAAAAGAAGAAGGTGGATGTTAGCCCAGTTATGCTGCTCTCATTATGAGAAGCTTGACCATCATTACAGGTGATGAGCGGAATCACACACCTCCAGAGGGCACAAAAGAAAGGTCCGGTGACACATGCACGCACCTTGTTAACCAGTGGTTAAAGAAGTATCTCTTACCTTTGTAAATGTTGCAATACTGATATTTATTACATTCCATTACAAGCAAAAGTACAGCATTCAAAATTTTACTCAAGTGAAAATATGTGGGGGCGGCATGGTGCTGTTGCCTCACAGCAAGGAGGTTCCAGGTCTGGGGTCTCTCTGTGTGGAGTTTGCATGTTTTCCCCGTGCTAGCATAGTAGAGTGAGTGTTTGTCCGTCTATGTGTCGGCCCTGTGATTGGCTGGTGACCAGTCCAGGGTGACCCCGCCTCTCGCCCGAAGTCGCGACCCTGACGGATAAGCGGTACAGACAATAGATGGATGGATGGATGGATGGATGGATGGATGGATGGATGGATGGAAATATGTGGCAAGCCTAATTCATATACACTGCAGGGTAGTTTAACAACAATGCAGCATTTTATTTTATTATTTATTCACAATTTACAATTTGAATCTAAATAGCTTTTACTTTGAAATAAATTAAGTCAGGTAAAAGTGCAAAGTACTTGGGTAAATGTTATTAGTTACACCAAGAACGTAAAAGGTAGTAACGTGGGAGGGCATGATGGAGGCATATACACTATGATTTAGGAAATGCCATCAATTGTCATCAACATCAACATGTATATGCATGTAAAGTATAAAAGTAAGTAAGACCTACCTACCTACAACAACAACAACAACGACAACAACATGGCTGGTCTGTGTAGATCACCAGGAGGCCAAGCAGGTCATGGGAGAGAAATTAACTCTCCAGTGACCTGCTAGGTTTTTATTGAATTTGTTTTATTGAGTTTGTTACAGTTATGGCTAAAGAGGCTGTCCATTTATCTCTTACCTTTTAATGGGCCATTTCTGCTGTAGATAGAATGGCACCACTTTTTACCATTAATTCTTCTTCATGATAGCACCGAATGGAAAATATAGAACCTGTTTTTGGCATGAAAAACATGCCTTCTTGCTGCAGAGCAGTTTGCAGTTCAGTCATCACCGCCTGGAACGAATTGTGCAGCTCCACTTGTCTCCCCTGCTCTGTGGCCCGTCCCTGCCATGACACGGCAGTGTGATAGTGAATGTGACAGTCTCGCTAAACAGATGTGTTCTCCCCAAACAGAAATGTGCCATTAGTAGTTATCTGTAAATCAGAGACATCAGATTTAGCAGCAGGGCCAGATCATGTGGGGACGTGGCTAAAACCGGAAAATCTAGCGTGTGTGATTGCAAGAAAATCTCAGCTCGCTTAATCCAATTCCACTGTGTGATAACAAGCACGCTAGCACACTGAACCACTTCCTGTGTTGCTCTTAATCCCTTCACCTCTCTTAGCTTTGTCACATGATTTTCTTTCTAGGATATGACAGCCAGGGACCTTCTCCAGCAGAGGTACACTCTCCCTAACGGAGACACAGCGTGGCGGCCGTCTCCTCTGGTCACTGCTGCCATTGAGGGCAAGCTGCTGCTTCTTGATGGTATACACAGGGTCAACCTGGGAACCCTGGCTGTGCTGTCGAGGTACTTCAGCTTCCTGAAAATACAGTGTCCATTATTTACTCTCTGTATTATTTGTCTTTGTCTCAGAAGTAAAGGGAGCTGGTGCTGTAGATGACAAACGCACACACACACACACACACACACACACACACACACACACACACACACACACACACACACACACACACACTTTTCTCAGCTCATTCTACTGTGTTTTGTGTCCCAGGCTACTCCATGACAGGGAGCTGGATCTCTATGATGGGACCAGATTGCTGAGGTGGGACAGATACCAGACACTAAAGGAACAACAGCAGTTGAGTGACCAGCAGCTACAAGAGAGGTACATGCACATGCAGACGCACATGCAGGTCAGCTCACAGACGTCGATGGGTTATGTGTGGGAGGTCAGGATCATGTTAGAAGCTGTATTTGCGACAGTTGTGGTGCCTGGCTTTTCAAAGACATTCAGCATTAGTGCCATAACAGCAGGAAGAAGTAGAGAGCGAGGCACAGACTAAAGACAAACAGTATTCCAGGTAAACAAGAGACGGCATTCAGATTTTTGATGTGGTGACCTTTGAAGGCTCTCTGTTACTCTGTCTCACACCTCGGGACTATCTAGAAGGAGAGCGTGAAACATGTATTTAAAATGTGGTGGTTATTATTTATTATTATTAGTAGAAGTATTATTAAAAATGTAAAAGTATTTTAAACTTTGAAACTTCCTTCTGGATCAGCATTCTTATCATCCAACTTATTGTTATTGTTATTATCCTGTTAGGTGTTCAGACTGCAAATAGCCAAAAGTAAAAGTCTTCTCTGGTCTGCAGCGGTGAAACGTGATCTAAGATTCCACTTTTACTAATAGTTTCACGAGTTCGAAGATTTACATGACACCAAAACACTGCGACATGTTTTCCAAAGCCACAAGACAACATTTACATTATTTCACTGCTTGGTTTCAATAAGTTGTATATAAATGGCCCTAACTGTTCCCTGTGTTTGGCTCGTGAAGTGTGTGTCTGTGTACACACACATTTGTGTGTGTGTACACCTTAAAAAGCCACCTAAGCTGGCAGGAAGGATGTTTGTGGTTGGGCGTCTGGGCTGAAATAAACCCACTTCCTCTTCCTCCACTCCTGTGGCTTAGACAAAATGTGTGTTTGTGTGTGTTTGTGTGTATCCACCAGGATTTTATTGTGCACTGCAGCGCAGGTTTCCGTTCTTCTCTCAATATCCAGGTCAACAGTTAAGATTCCTGGCGTAGCAAACCTACATATGACGAGGTCAAAATTGTTCTCCCACAGGATTTCTGTCTACTTATCATCCTGCTCTTGCTGAGATCACTCCCGTCCACATTGGTGTTTCTTACCGAAAACCTTTCTGCCCCACCCCGCTACGAAAACAAGACACATGCAGCCCAAGTTTGTGGATTGAATTTGCGGATGCAGTGGATTGATATGTTGTTGACCGTGTTCTGTTTTCCATTTACCAGTCAGATTGGATGGCAATTTTGGTAAATGTTGCTGATATTTAAATGAAACTTATGTGACTGACTACATTACAAGACTGAATAGAAAGCAACACAGGGAGGAAGTGAGTGTGTGAACAAGGGGGACAAACAAAAACCCAAACTTAACTTTTATTTAGAAAGGTTTTTGGATGGATGGTGGAATAAAGTGCCCAGGAAAGCCTCTGATATCCTCATGTATGACATGCAGTGACAATGATGATGGTTAGCGCCTGCCTCCGCCCACATTAGAGTAAATATATCCTGTTGCAGTGTGGGTTTCTCTGTGGGGTGATGGAAATGGACTTTGCTGTCCAGTTGAATCAGAGGATGAGACCTCCAGCTGTCAAAAGTCATGCTCTTGTCCGTGACATAAATTGAGTAGGGCACACACATGCGCGCACACACACACATCTGTGACAAACACCATGCACACCTGCACTCTACATCTACTACACTGCATCCTTCCACTGCAAAGTGTGTAACTGTTATCACATGTGTATTTCCAGGTCGATCTTTCCCATCCACCCGTCATTCAGGGTGCTGGCCCTGGCAGAGCCCCCCGTTGTGGGTGCCAGTTCAAGCAGCGGCAACAGCAGAGGTCAGCAGTGGTTGGGCCCAGAGCTGCTCACGATGTTCCTCTACCACAGCGTCACCCCCCTGGCCAAGGCAGAGGAGATGGGGCTTATACAGGGATTGGTGAGACAGACAGTGACACACGGGCTCACAGACAACACCTCCATACTCAGCTCTCTTTTTTTTACTGGCTACTGCTTTGTGAACCTTTGAGTGTTCTTCTTCTCTTAAATGTCATCAATACTTTTCATTTGCTTCCCTGCAGTTTCTTTAATTTTACCACATTCATTTGTTGCTTCAGACTTTTAAATGCTAACAAATCATTTTGTCGGAGACACGAAAGCTTCCAAATATGGAACACAGCTTTACTCTGGACGCTGCCTTTGATGTGTGATGGACTAGTTAGAGGTGAGGGAAGGGAGAGTTGCTCATTCCTGTTTAACAGTCCAAGGGCTATTACAGGAGAAGCATGTCCATTAGTAACTTATCCTGTGCGAGAAAGAAAAATGACATTCGTTTACACAGTTCTCCTTTCAGCCAGGGCTCAGCACAAAATAAACTGAGTTGGTAAACAAGATATTGTGCAGGATGCCACAACTCATTACTGGCTTGTGTGGAGCTCAGCAACAGGGGTTTTTCCAAATAAATTGTAACTTGGCAGCGATACTACAAGGTGTAATGTTAAACAGCTTGTTGGCCTCACACACACTCAGACACAAAGTGAAGTACAGACCTTGTTTGGCCATTCACTGGGATTTTGTGTTGCAAGGTTTGGTTCACCTGATGCGTGTACTGTTGAATTGTATTGTGTTATACTGACGGGTGTTTCCTGTTTTCTGTTCACTCCATTTACAGCAATGAGGTTAGGCTTAGTAACCTGTCTGCGTAATGCAATAGAATTCAATAGTACCACAAACTAGTCAAGTGTACACAATAAATTATTGATTGAGTGTGTGAAATGGAAAAAAAAACAATTCTTGATCAAGATTTCTGTAGCTGAGATCCACATGTCTCCTGTTCTAAATACTCTTCACCAGTCTTTGCTTTTTTTCTCACTTTTTAGACTGTTAATGTTCCAAAGGAAGCAGCCGAGCAGTTATTGCACCTCACTCACAGTCTTCGCAAGACAAATGACCCCACAGTGAGTTAATGTGTGTGTGTGTGTCTGTGTGTGTTTGTGTGCTCTTACCAGTTTGTCCACATGTGTGTGATTTTAAATAATTTATTTGTGTATGGTGTGTGTGTCCCCAGGCACAGTCCCTGGCCTCTTCTCTCTCTACCAGACAGCTGCTGCGAATCTGTCGGCGTCTCTCTCAGTACCCCGAGGAGAGCATCGCTCACGCTGTCAATAAGGCTTGTCTTTCCAGGTACACACACACACACACACACACACACACACACACACCTTCAGATCATTGCTGTATGATTGTGTGCTGCATTGATCAAGTGTGTGCATGCATGTTTTAGATTCCTGCCCAGTCTGGCCCGTGCCTTCCTTGAAAAAAGCCTCGCCAACTGCTCCATACAGGACACTCCAGATCCGGCTGAACACACTCGTGACCTGAGCTGTAAGTTCCAGTCTGCTGTGGAGATAAGATTTATCTCACTGCTCAATGTTTCTAAATACATTTTAGGGTTTTTAGTCTGGCTTAGGCTGCCGCTTCAATGATTGACCACGCATTGGATCGTTATCAGTATTCCTGCATTCAATTATAAGTCAGAACATTTCCTACATTTGATTTCAATGTGGCATTGGTCAAAATCAATCAACATACAAGCACTTTTATGTATAATTTTCTGGTCATTGTCGTCAGCCAAACACTTTTTCTTTACTGCAGACATCAGTGTTTTTTCCACAATATATTAGCTCTGTTACAAAAAGGTCAGACATGATGCATCTCCCAATATGGATTTTCCACCAGCATAGACAAATGTTGTATCTAAAAGGTGCTGAAGTATAGAAAAAATAACTAAACCTCTCTCAAAATCAAGACTGGCTCCTTTGTCATACGTGCTGTCATCTTGATGACAGGTCAAAATCAATGTTTTTCAGAGCTGAGTGACAATTTGGAAAAAAATATATATATTTTGAGTGTGTGTAAGAAGTCTTTTATTGGATGAGTTTTATTATCAGTCTGTGAGAGCTGGCACCATCATGAATGATACATGCAGTGTTCACAGAGACACTATTTGAGGAGCGTGTCATGTTAGCTGATGGTGCTATTGATGCTATGTTTTTTATGCTGTAGCAAACTCC
Source organism: Pempheris klunzingeri (assembly GCF_042242105.1). Classification (NCBI taxonomy): domain Eukaryota; kingdom Metazoa; phylum Chordata; class Actinopteri; order Acropomatiformes; family Pempheridae; genus Pempheris; species Pempheris klunzingeri. The sequence goes on from NC_092021.1 coordinate 1,292,926, forward strand.
TGTGAATGTGAACAAATGGTAATAATTTAGCATTACTTAGAGACCATAGAGCAGAATTTTCCTCGTATCCAAATCCAAATTTAGAGCAAGTTATAAAGTAATGAACAGCAGCAGGTAAACATACAGTGACTGCCTCTCCTGTATTTCTCTAGGTACGGTAAAGGATGGTGTGTTGACCATTGGCAATGTATCTGCTCCCATCTATAACCCCAACTTGAAATTGAAGGTTCCAGATGTGCTCTTCTATGAAAATCCCCAGGTAATTACACACTGACTCACAGCCACATGAGTCTAAACCAAATCTGTCCGTATGTAGTTCTAAAAAAGGGCTGGAAAAGATGTTTATTTCCAGGGCATGATAAAAACAATAAAGGAAAATCCGTTATTTTTGTTTTTTTTCCCGTCTCAAACCGAGAAAGATGACTCAATGCATTCTTCTCCACGCAATATTCGCTGCACTCTTTATTCAGATGAGGTCATACACCAATGAGAAGACGAGCCTCATCTTTTCTTTGTCCCTTCAGTCTCGTTCTTATTTCTACCTTGGTTTTATTGTCACTCTATCCTATCACTATGAGGGATTTCACTCTTCCTTCTCGTGTTAGCCGATATTTTCCAAAGCCGTGCTCGTTGTTTTTCCTGCGAGGCCCTTGTCGGATACATAGGAGTCTCAGAGATGCTAATCTGATTCCCAGTACAGTGCACCTGACCTTTGATTGCTGTTACTGGTGGATTTTATTGGAAAGAAGGTAGTTTGACTTCTTGATTTCATTGAATGTTTGTGTTCAGCCTGTTAGTTGTAGTCATTACAACAAAGAGCAAAGGTCATGCAGAATCAGTAACTTAAATCTATAAACAGATATGAGGCTCTTTTAGGGCTCAAGCTGTTCAGATGGGATGGAAGCTTGGGTATGTTGGGTTTGCATTGTCCAGTGTTGACAGTTTAACTTTCAGTCTCTATAAATATGACAATAACGCCCACTGTATGTCTAAGTGTGCATGCTTTAGGTGTGAAAGTGGGCAGAGGTCCGAGCACTCCTCAGTCCTCTCAATGTCCCTTTTCGACGCTGAAGATGTAGACTCTTCCTACACTCAATGTTTTTACATGCTACTATAACTTCCAGCGTTAAGCACACATCAAAAATAGGAGCAATTGTAGCAGCCGTCAGCTACTGTGTTTGTAAATGCAACATTTTAGTTTGAGTATTATGTTTATTGGTCTCTTAAATAACAGCCGCACACCCCACTGTTAGTGGAAGCCTCTGAACACGTGTAAAAGTATGTGTTGCTGATGACGGTAGCTATTACTGCTCTTATCAACACATAAACTACCTATTAGCAGGTAGTTGGTAGCAGGGCTAGTAGAGAGTAAGAGACTTTTGCACTCATTAGGTTTGGCCATATAAAATAGATGTTAGATTTTACCAGGTAAAACATTTATTTATCACTTTGTGTTTACTTTGACATTTGTGTCTCTCGTCTGATCCCCGTCTTATTGGCTGCTAAGGCCCAGCGTGCACAAAACAGCTAAGAAAAGGATCCTCTGGCAATACTGATGACGCTATGTGACCCAGATTTATCTCTTTCCCACTCTCTTTCTCTCTGTCCTCATTCTGCCCTTTTCCTCTGCCTGCTTGTATTGGAGACTGAAATAAGAGTGGAAGAGGGTGAGATAGGATGAGTGCAAGGAGGATGCCCTACTTTTTTTAATGACCTGTTTTCTGCCTTCAGAGTAGAAGCAAAGTTGTAAAAAGCATGGGGAGCAGAGGGGAGGAGAAAGCAAACCTCCACATTTTTGCACAGATCCATATGGTTTCGAAGTGTAATTTGAGTATTGTAAAACCTGGTCTTCTTTGTCAGATATTCTGGTGTCTAAATGACTGGCAGGTACAAAAAGGTTTTGAATCAGGTTCAGTAGATCCCCTCAACTGGCAGCCACAAACAGGTTACACTGGCTAAAATGTATTCTTTTAGGGCAACTGCACCAGTCAAAGTGCTTGTTTTTGGCACTGACAGGGTCAGATTGTTGTCAGAAGCGTCTGGCAGCATTATGGAAAGGATCACAAACAGCCGTTATATCTCTTTAAAGCCATCAGGTTCAGTCGATAAAAACAGTATTTTACCTTGCAGAACACTGGAGTTGCTGGCAAACGTACTGCTGCCTTGATTGGTTAATCTGCTCACCTGTAGGGATCCTTTCCATAATGTTGTCAGACAATCTGAGCCTGTCAGTGGCTAAAACAAGCACTTTTTTATTACATCGCAGCCATTGCAGCCCCATCCACAGCTGCCGGTTGAGGCGATCTACTGGACCAATTCCAGAGAATTATGCACCTATCTGTCATTTCGAACCCAGAACAGTTACCCTGTCAGATCAATTCTTCCCTTCAAACAGGAACGACAGAACTTTTTCCATAAAATGTGAATTCCAGTTGACCACAGTGACCATCTGGGCTCAATCAACGTCCAAGTTCCTAAAACTAATTATGATTTATACATTTCAGTTGAATGTTTGTTTAAATCTCTCTGCAGCACATGATGGTGATGGAGGACATGTTAAAAGACTTTCTGTTAGGAGAGCACCTCCTCTTGGTGGGCAACCAGGTGAGTGACATGTTGGTGTTTGTTTGGTAGAATGAGTAGGATTCACCAAGTTGTGGTTTATAATCACAACATTCAAAGTTGGCTCTCTCTGACTCAACGACACCAGAAGCCCAGGCCCCCCCGACCACGGTCAGGGTGAGGGTGAGTGACGGCCAATCTCAGATTGACTCTTGTTTTGGAATGAGCAGTGTCCTCTTTGCATTTATTCGCCATGTTGTATTTGCATTTCTCCAGTTTTGAAAGTACAGTTTTATACATTGATATTTTTTTAAGGAAAATCCTACTCATTCTACTCTTAAGTGAAAAATACTCTCCCCTGTCTCCAGAAAAGAGCCTCAAGAGCCTTTTTCCATCTCGGTCCAATCATTTTCACTGTCACGATCCCACTTTGGTGTCTAGTAATATAAACAGAGCTTAGACTTGTGCTTGCAGAAGGCGGTCTGTGGTGTGTTTGCAGCACTGGGTCTTTGTAAAGTGAGCCACACATGTCGGCCCTATGTGAGCGTGGAGGGAAGCGTTGTGAAACCACCTCCCTGCACCCTGGTGTCACCCTGCAGCCTCACCCGTTCACAGCTCACTGTGGACATAAGGAAGCATGTAGCACTTCCTCAGGGACACTCTGTGCCCCCAGTCAGGTCCTAATGGGCCAGTTTAAAAGGAGGTGAGAGGAGGAGGACAGAGTGAAAGTGGACATGTTGTACTGCCAGCTCAGGGGAGGTTGTTTTTGTGTATTTTTGCATTCGTGTTTATGTGTGTTCATGCATGTGGGAGAGACTGAGTGGGAGAAGCTATTTGCAAATCTGTGTGTATGACCATGCTTGGGCGAAGCTGAGACATTAGGAGCTGTCAGAGTGGCTTACTTGACATCTGACAGACTGGCCAAGAGATTCGGCAGCCATCCAGGAGAGGCAGGCTCTGTGGGAAGCCAGTGGGAGTCCCGGAGAGTAGCCCCTGTCAGAACGTAGCACCATCAAAACTTTAGGGAAACAGTCAGCTCTCCCTCTCAGCACTGCCTGTCCACACATGGAATGGACACCTCTTTATTTCTCCTCATAGCCGATGATACCGAAACGTTGTTGGTGCATTGGAAATGTACTTCTTTAAGTTGCTGTTTGCCAAAAGCTTTGTTTTCTTATCCTTCCACAGGGTGTGGGTAAGAATAAAATCGTGGACCGGTTCCTGCACCTTCTGAACAGGCCCAGAGAGTACCTGCAGCTCCACAGGTGATGAGATTTAACATGTCATTTCAAAGTATGCACAAGTGTTTTACCCAAACAAACTATGTCACATAGCTCAGAAACAACTCAAGGTCTTTTGAACACAAACCTTCCCTCTGCACCTTACTGTTGATCTTAATTCTCTTTTATAATCCTGCCTCAGTGTTTTCAGCTTCTCCCGACAGTTTCTCTTTCGTCTCACTTTTTCCGTTTCGGTTGCCTGCCTTCTCTAAATGTCTTCTTCTAAAAAAACATAATTCATGTATTGAGTTTTCCATGTGTGGGCCACCAGCTGCACAATATCTCAAGTTCATTATTAGTCGAGGTATGAATTATTGTCTTTTTGCACTAACAGTTCATAGTCTTAGGTTCATTGCATTGTGGAATTTTAACCCTGCGTCTCCCTATCACTACTGGATGCTTCTTAAAGGGATTTCAGTTTCTGAAATAGTCGCCCATATCTATTGTGTTTGGCAAACTATGAAGCTTTTCAGGAGAAATGATCACATGTTTCTTTTAAGTACTTGTAGATTTCCGATGTGAGGAACAAAGCCACCCTATATATGGAAGATGTGAGCTGCCAGCATTTTCTTTTACGACCCCGCCAGCCTTGGTCTTCTCTAAGAGTGTCAGAATCTATTTTGGCTTTCGATAAATAAGGCCACCCTCCAACAGAAGTAGGGCTTCGCATGCCCATATTAAAGAAGAGCCATTTGAAGAAGACCTTGCTAACTCAGGTTCTATAAATACACATGCAATCACACCTCAGGAAAATTAGGTCGGAGTTGCTCATCCGTAGATCGATAAGTTGTGTGCTGTGAAATCAGCTTTCATGTTGAATGTAGCTTAGATCAATCAGAGGCAGAGGCGGGCTTTGTATTGATCTTGGCACTAATAAGATGGCTGTGTTTTGTGTGTCAATGACTCTGCAATGAGGGATAGGCAACAATCACAATGCCAATAAAAGTCATCACAGACTAGAAGAGAAGATCTGTAGTAACACAAAAATAAGATTTCATCTACAGTCGAACCAACAGCACAGTCACGTGTAGAAGCAAAAAAACCTCTCCTCTCAGCGTGTGTGTCTGTGTGTGTGTGTGTGTGTGTGTGTGCAGTTTGTCAAAGTCTTCTGAAAGTCGAAGCGGAGCTGAGCGTGGATGTGGCCTGGTTAGCTACTGTAGCAGCAGCTAATATTAGACCAAGGCAGAGGCAGGAAGATCTGTACATGTGGCTTTTGGGAGCCGGTGACTGAAAGCCTACAGAGATGTGGCTCAGAAAAGCAAGAGAGATGCAGCCAGCCAGGAAGGAAACTAGGACAGCTCCTGGGTCACACTGTGAGATGTCGAGGAGAAAGGGGTGTTAGAGGGAGGGCTGGCAGGTGGGTAGAAAGAGAGAGATGTTCAGAGAAAGAGGGAGGGATAATTTTGGACGCCACAAGGGAATCAAAGTTTTTGGGGAGATGGTTTAATGTTATGTTTGTGTTGCTGGCCGGTTGAACTCAGCACAGTGTCACTGACACCCTTTTTCACTGGCCTGCATCTTCAGCCATCAAATGGTATTCAGGTAAAGAAACACTGCGCAGATATGCAAATGCTCTACGGACACGTGAGATCTGTTCCACCTGGGGAGGTCACTGGAGACCCATTTGGCCACAGCAGCAACACAGTATAAGCAGGGCTCACCACTTCCAAATCATCATCTACAATTCAAATTGCTTTCTTTTATTTCACTCTTTTTTTACTTCACTCTTTTGTGTTCTTGGCGAGAAAACCTTGTTTACTGTAAACGACAGCAACTGGTGTGTTCTTGTAATAGGAAATGCAACATGGTTTTGGTGTGTGGGTATTTAAGTTTCAGGTAAAAAAATCATTTCAAATGGATCTGTTTGTTTTTTAAATTTCTCTATGAAGATCTGATGAACTAAAACAGGGAGCCTCACTATGTCCCCACTACTTTCCCATGCTATATACCTTACATTCAGCTCAGCCCAGGAAACCACTCTCTCACTCACATCCAACATATTACACACACAAGGTAAGAGCCAATAAATGATCTGTAAAGAGATCTGTCTTCAGTTTTTATTAGAAAGATGTATTCCCACGATCTTCTTAGTGAGCTTTTTTAACAATGTGAAGACGCCTTGAAGTCCAGCTCAAATACGTCATAAAACCAAAATGAAAAACAAACAAGAAGGTGGACGAGGTGGAGGCATCCACGATCAGCAGTGACGATCCTTACAGCAGACGAAGCAGCTCCAAGCCGGCCGAGCTGTCCGTTAACTCAGCTTGCTCATGAAGCATTGAGGGAACGTCTGTAAAATGGGGTTGCAGAAAATAACCTGAGTTACAAAATCAACAAAACAAAAGTGCAATTTGATTTTCTAAAAGTTTCCTGCTCCCCCAGGGATACGACCGTCCAGACGCTGACCCTGCAGCCCTCAGTTCGAGACGGCATCATCACGTACGAGGACTCACCTCTGGTCAGTTAGTAAAAACACACGCTTCCTTCCTTTAGTGGTACTTTTACGGTTTCATTTCTCTTGCATATGTTGGAAATATTTTAAAAACAAGCACAGTTTTTACACACCTTAGTAAATGCAGGAAGAACAGGACAAAATGTCCTTTTAATCCGTAGCGACAGCACATTGATATCATGGCCTCATGAATTTGTGGTGTAATTGCATGTTAAAGTACTTAATTTTTATAAATTATATTTTTGTTTAGCCTTCAATGCATGAATGAAAAGCAGATCTTTGAAACGGCGCCTCAGCCACCCACACTTTAGACATTAACTTTGTATTTCAAGTCTCATGTTGTCTCATGTGGAATTGAAAAAATCAAACTGTCTATATGTGGGGGTGACAAAGGAAGCACTACTTAAGTACTCAGTGATAACATTTAGCAATTCACTTTGGATCAGGCAGTAGCTAGAAAAGAAACATCGCTCGTGTCCTGTCCCGTGAGTCTGCTCCATCTTTGCATTCGGTGAGTGACAGGAAGCAGCACATTCACTTGACCATACCCCAGCCAGACTGAAACAGTATCCAGCATGTTGGGAGAACAGATGGGCTCACTTGCCCTGGACAGTAAACAGTAAAAACAAGGCATTGTGGTCTTTTTCAGTGTTTGCCACCCAGCTTCTATACTGTACCTCTTTTCTTTGCACACCCACCTAAATGTCTTCACTATTTTGGCGGCACTGTTTGAAATTGGGCAGAGTTAAGCAGAGATTTACATGCGGTTTAAAAAAACGTCAATGTACCAATAGCAGTGATGGTAAATTGACTGCACTTGTATAGCGCATTTCTGGTCTCTCGTCTCCAGTCATTCACACAAGAGGAATTTAAGTTGGAGGAGGTTATTTTCCAAAAGAATAACTCTGGGCTGTGAGGCTTTGGCCTGGTGGTGAATACAGCCTGATGATAGAGCTGGAATTCTTTTCTGTAATGTCGGCACCCATGGTACTCACGAAGTGAGCTACTGTGATCTGGGAAGGTGGCTTCTTTATAAAGAAGTATGACAGTCAGATGATCGCAGAGATGGCCAAAGAGGACATGCCCAGCACCACAGCTGTAACAGCCTTTTTCCTCTTTTTATCAAATGAAGAGCCACCAGACAAGAGGTTCAACAATGCTTGTGTGTGTGTGTGTTTGTTTGTGCATGTGTGCAGGTGAAGGCAGTGAAGCTGGGTCACATATTAGTGATTGATGAGGCCGACAAAGCTCCCACTAATGTCACCTGCATCCTCAAAACCCTGGTGGAGAGCGGGGAGATGATTCTGGCAGACGGACGCAGAATCATCTCAGGTACACACAAAAGCACATTCACAGACACATAATTCCCTGCATGTGCATGTGTGACAAAAGACATGTCCCAGACACGGTGTGCAGACAGGAGCAGGACCATTAAATGGACGAGTCGACGATTGGATATTCTAGAAGACAAACACGAGTAAAACATCAGATACAGGCCACTAAAGGGGGCTTAGGATAAAAGCCTTTATGGACAGGTACCAGTAGATTTTGGATCATGCTGCACCGCAAACATGTAGATTTTCCAAGTTGTTCCACGTAATCACACCAGTTGCTCCATTCCTGAGAGGCTCTTCCTCCCAATGGAACGTAAACACAACCTTGAGACTTCATAAACACACACTTGAGACAGCTCCTGATGCTATCAGGACAGTAGGGGTGTGTGTGAGACTCAGTCACACAAATCTAATCAAAACATTAAGAATTAAAAAGAGAGCACTAAAGGCAGAATCAGGAAGTATGAATGCCTGTTTTGATGGGTTTTTTTCTTTTGCTTGTCGTGTCATGCACTAACTATGCTAACTTTGTCTCCTCCAAAGACCCACGTGAAGCCAAGGGAAGGCCCAACACCATAGTCATGCACCCAGACTTCAGGATGCTTGTCCTAGCTAACCGACCTGGTTTTCCTTTCTTGGGCAATGACTTTTTTGGAGCTTTAGGTACACACACACGCACAACATCTACAAACTGGTGTGGGTAGAAAATGGCTCTAAAGAAAGCATAGCATGAGCATACAAATAGCTAAGCAGATATTCTTTTAGTAAAGTTAAAAGAAATTGAGAAGCTATTGCCACAGGAAGGGATTACCAGTTATTGTCTTCTGAACAGGTGATATTTTTAGCTGCCATGCTGTGGACAATCCAAAGCCTCAGGCGGAGCTGGCAATGCTGAAACAGTACGGCCCAGACGTTCCCGACGCTACTCTGCAGAAGCTGGTGGGCGCCTTTGGAGAGCTGAGGTCCATGGCAGATCAGGGCACCATCACTTACCCCTATTCCACCCGAGAGGTGGTCAACATTGTCAAACACCTCCAGGTGAGAAGACATATGATACATATCCCTCGACAGTACAACACTTATTTTACTTTTCTGTTTCCTTTGGTTTGGCCCCAGACTATTTTATATATAATTCATAAAAACGATGTGACTTAAATCCTGCACTGCTAGATGCTTTAATAATGCAAGAGAGTTTCCTCACAACACAGCTATGACAGAGAGGGGAGGCCTTGTTTCTACCCACACATGGACACCCTAGTATACAGCACCAGTCAAAACGTTGGACGCACCTTCTCGCTCCAAGGTTTTTCTTTATCTTTATAATTTTCTATATTGTAGATTAATATTAAAGACATCAAAACTATAAAGGAACACCTATGTAGTAAAGAAAAAGTGTTAAACAAACCAGAGCAGCCATCTTTTGCTTTGCCGACAGCTTGTGTTGTGCGGGGTCGGTACACAGTTGGATACAGTGAACAGCCCTATTCAACCACTGTTCTAATCCATGTTATCGCCACTCAACTAAGTAAAGAGAAACAAAAGTCCATCATTACTTTAAGACATGATGGTCCGTCAATCTGGAAAAAATTGACTGAAAGTTAGCAAAGTCACCGAATCTTCCTACAGATGCTGTTGGAAGCGTAGTTTACAGGTTCAAAGCTAAAGGAACACTGGCTGCACTACCTGAATGTGGCAGAAAGAGGAAGCTCTCAACGGCTGCCACCAGATTTCTGAGGAGACAGGAGGCCAAACACCCTTTAGTGTCTGCAAAAGATCTGCAGCAGGACTTGGTGGCAGCAGACGCTGTGGTTTCAGTTTCTACAGTAAAGCACATACTAAACACTGACGGCCTCTGTGCCCGAACTCCAAGAGCTACACCACTACTGTCCCAAAAGCACAAGACAAGTCACTCCAATATTCTTGAAACCATAGAAATGAGCCACCGACGTTTTTGGGACTCTGTTCTGTGGAGTGATGAAACAAAACTGGATCTTTTTGAGTCTGTGGATCAGCGGCATGTCTGGAGGAGGAAGAATGAGGCACATGCTGAAAATTAAACATGGTAGTGGCTCGGTGATGTTCTGGCGTTTGGAGGAAGATGGATTCAATCCGGTATCAGGAAATCCAGGAGAAAACATCAGGCCGTCCGTGAGGAAGCTGAAGCTTGGGCGTCATTGGACCTTCCAACAGGACAATGATCCCAAGCATATCTCAAAATCCACTAAGGCTTGGGTTCAGAAAAAGTCCTGGAAGATACCAGAGAGTCCGTCACAGTCACCTGACTTGAATCCTGTAGGAAATCTCTGGTGGGATTTGAAGAAGGAGAGCGATAAAGTGCTGCGTCACATGACCCGTCTTCAACAATCACCCGACCTAAACCCAACTGAGATGGTTTGGGATGAGTTGGGCCGCAGAGTGAAGGAAAAGCAGCAACAAGTGCTCAGCACCTCTAGGAACCCCTTCTAGACTGCTGGAAAACCATCCAGGTGACGACCTCATGAAGCTCACTGAGAGAAGTGGGGAAAGCTGTCAGCAAAGCAAAGGGTGGCTACTCTGAAGAATCTAAAATATAAAACATATTCTGGTTTGTTTAACACTTTTTTGTTTAGTACATAATTTCATGTGTTCCTTCGTCATTCAGATGTCTTCGATATTAATCTGCCATGTAGAAAAATAAAAAATACTGTGTAATCTACAGAGAACGGCAGTCTCTCCTGAAACGTGTGTGTGTGTGTGGGGGGGTGTGAATAAAAATACAACATATTATCTGTCATGTATCACATCATCTGTGCTCTTAAAGAATTTATCACTGCATCTCGTTTGAGTTTCAAAGTACCCCACCCTCATCTCTGCTTTTCTCTTCCTCCACCCACTCATTTCACCATTTAGCCCTCTGCTTCCTTCACCATTCATAGCCCACAAATTTGCACCACAAAACATCCTCCCAGCTCAGCAGATAGCTGCAACTAATTATGGTCATTTCTCATTTCTGTGTCCTTTGGAGGTCTGATATCATCAAAGCACCAAACTGTATTTCATGCTTAAAGTGATCCTAGTTTGAAATTACCAAATAGACTTCAACGGGAAACTACTTATTTATTCTGTTATTTTAGTAGCAAAGTAACATAAATGTACATGAATGTTTAGCAGAGAGCGTTGTTCCCATGGTTACCTGTAGATCAGGGCTTAGAGAAGAGGGAAATTAAGATTTGAGCTTGCGCTACTTTAGATCAATAATTCAATGCACAGGGACAAACCCTTGTGTTTGATTATTCCTCTGGCCACCCTATTCTGTCATCAGTCATCACCCCTATTGACATCTACACGAGTGGGACCCACACACGATCATTTAGTCAAGCTCTAAATTGCTTTTTTCGAGGCAGAAGAGGCAGAATTACCATTCAACATTTGGTCATTATTGTGCCTTTCTGGTAACTGGGAGCCCGGATCAATACAGTCCAACGCTCTCTAAATTTTATGTTGTAGTCGGGATGATGCTCTTCTTGATTGTGCAGCCATTTTATAACATTATAGATAAATATGTTGGTCTGAAGATGCAATTCTGGTCCTTATAATCCCCAGTGATTCAGGGCTATGGAGTCATTATGTGCACCATGTCTTTTTAAATATGTATCTAAACAATAAGCGTACTCACATCGAGGCTGTAGACACTCAACGTGAAGAACTGGAAGTGAAGAATCATGTTTGTGTGTTCCTTCATCAGATAGTTGTTTAAACCAAAAACTATGTGTGCTCAAATCTTTCACATCTGTGGCACAATTTTGTAGAAATACATATTCATTCAATCATTGTTCAAAAATCCTTGTTTTGTGTCAACACCAACAGTCGGGTATCTTGATGACCGTATAGCCTACAAATTTGTAAAAAAAAAAGGGAAATGTTTGTTTTAAGTCACCACTGCCTGTAGTGGTGTCATCATGATACCGGTTTTGTCTCGAGAGCTCAAAGATATTCAGTTCACAGTGATGTGAAATGGAGAAAAGCAACACATTCCTGTATTTGAGAGGCATCTGTCTGGTGAAGGTGATGCTGAAGCTGAAAATATTCTGTTGACAAAGCCACAAATCTGTCAATAATGGGTTAATATCTTAAGATCTGTGAGGAAAACTTATCTGGTATATTCTGTTCCGTTTATCACTATCACTACCCTGCAAGGAGGGACTCACCGACACTGATTATGTTCTGCCACATTACCAACACGGTGATGTTTTTTTTTTTTTTTGACTGTTTGAAGTGTAGCATCTTTCTTTGCTTGTGCTTCCAGTATCTCCCACTCTCTCTCGGTTTCTCTGCCTTCATGGCCTACTCACTAACCGATCACCATAGTTACTGTACAATATACAAAATGTATTTATAACAAATGCAGTGACGAAGGCTGCAAGCGACGCCCTCAGCAAAAGAAACCAAAACTTCTGGTGTGCGCGCCTGTCACAGCTGTGTTCTAGAGATGAGTTACCTTTCAGATGTCCTATCCCAGACTATCACTGCACTGACCCCTGTTAAATAACTAATAAGAGTAATAACTTTATGCCTTTCTCTGACCCTCTCTTCCTCTAACCATCCTCCCCACCTGTCTTTTACATAAACCCCCCTGTGTGCTTGCCTTCTCTTTCTTGTGCCTTTTTCCAGTGACACTGAACTACTCCACCCTACTCCACTTTGTCTCCCAACAGAAATTCCCCAACGAGGGTTTGGCCAATGTGGTGCGAAATGTCTTCGACTTTGACTCCTACAACAAAGACATGCGGGACGTTCTGATTGAAGCACTGCACAAGCATGGGATTCCCATTGGAGCCAAGCCCAGCTCTGTCAAACTGGCTAAAGAGTAAGGCATCAGGAGCACAAGCTGCTAGGATGACACACACACACACACACACGCACAGACACTAAAGGTTCATCCAGGTACATACATTCATGTTTACTCAGACTGTCACGCAGTCAGAAGAGGTTAGAGTCGGTCAATAGGTAATAAATGACATGGGCATTACTTGGCAGCTTAACAGGGTATGTTATAAATCTCATTAAACTTAAGATCTTAACAGAGCGGGTCGAGCTACTGATTGTACCTGCAGAGAGGACAGATAGTCCGTCTGATAATGTCATATACTCTCAGAAACATAAGTGCGTAGTAGAGCTCTTTTTAGGTTCTCCAGCCACTGAAGAACCTTTGTTCTTGTGGGTAGAAACCTGTGTCAGGGTTACAACTGGAAGTGCTCTAGTTTTAAAATATTCATCCTTATGTCACTATGACCTGCCTCGTACGGCAGCCAATGTCTTAGATGCTTGTGATTTTAGCATTATCTCAACACATAATGGAAAGATGAGATGCTACATGACGGACACTTAATTTGAAATCACAAAAACAGAATAACAGCTGCATTTTTTGCTGCATTACACTTTTATTTAGCACAGATTTTTCCCACGTTATGTTATTCAGTTATAGAATGGTTATAGAATGGTATTTAAGATTAAATTAACAGAAGTTGCAAACTAACTAGATAACAAAACCATAATTTTTTAGATATACCTCTATATATTCTTTATATTACCCTCCGAAGATCCCAAAGTTGTTCTTCTGAAGCAGCATCATTTTGGTGAATGGTTCACGATATTCCTGTTTTGACTGTAACTGTCAGAGGACAGTGGTTTTAGGTTGATCTCGTACATTTCTGTGGAGAACCCTTTGGAACACCTCTTATTCTGAGTGGTCCTTGAGTTTTCTGATTTTAGAGGATTTGTAACTTTCAGAAATGAAGTCCTGAAATGTTTGAAATCAGCTCAAATGTCTGGTTTCAAGCTGATAGAAACGTTGAGGCCTCCATGAAGCCTCCTCTCTGCTTCCTGTAGTATTAAATTAAATGCCGTCTACATTGTTCACATTACCTCACCTTTCCTACAAGAGAAAGATAAGTTTCTGATAACCACTGTTGTCGAATTATGTACAGCTCTGTCTTTTAAATAAAGGAAAATATTTGTTTCGTCTGTCTCCTGTGGTTTTATTTTGACTTATAACATTCATAAATTTGGTTTCATAAGAACAGGGCAGAAACAAGTATTTTCCTTGAACAATTCCGTATGTCATTGTATCGATTAGCTGTTCCATTCAGTGGGGCTTTTGCATCTTTCAGGATCAATGTTTTAGTGATTTGAAGCCTTGTTTGAACAGTTTATACTCCACACCATCAAAGACAACAAACAAGAGGCGGTTTCTCTTATGTATCCGTTCATAGAAGGACTGTCCAGCAGGATGTTTACTAAGGTGCACTCCAAGAAACAAAAACACAAATGCCCAAAAACACATGCAGTGAATTTACATTGTCACTCACAACTTGACATGTCTGTATCTCAGCACAATTCACAGTTTTTCAGGTCCCACCAGGCAGGTGTCACCATATGAGCTTTAACCTTAGGTTGCCCCTGCCAGAGGTCAAGATGACTGGGTACTGGACAATAAACCAAAGTGGCAACGCTCGACGCAAACTGCTCTGTCCTACTGAGACACACCCCATAGACATCAAGGTAAACACGCACACTCAAAAACATAAACCTCACTAGCAGCAGATATCCCACTTATGGTGAAATAGGCTGAGGACCAGTATTTAAACAGTGATGGTTCACTCTAATCGCAGGTTTAACAGGAGGCTATTAAATGGAGCTGTGGTCAGATTTATTGAAAGTCAGCTTCTACTGGCTAAGTTTTCACCGCAGATAAAAAGTATGAAAAAACGTATTGAAACGATGTTGGTTTGCTAAACACAGTGCTTCTTTGTCAGGCGGCCATGATCCCTGAAGCATCGAAACTCCGAAAGGAAGCTGTGTATTTACTGTACTGTTGCTAAATTAGGACTATTTGGAATATACTGATCATATGGGTGCGCCACTGAGAAACTGATTATCTGCAGCATAATCTGCTTCTGCTTCTATCATGAGAACTTAAATGTACACAGTCAGCTTGGCTTCTCTGCACCATCAACAGTTGGAGGAAAAACAAAGAATAAACATAGAGCCTTATTATCTTAATCCAGTTACTGAAACAGAATGTTAACCATGAGCTCGAAGTGTGAGAGCATGTGTACACCACTGTGACATTGGGCTTTGTGTTTCCAGGGCCCCGTGTTTCTGCGTGTTCAGGGTTACCCCTGCAACAGACAGGAGAGCAGAGCTTTGAGTTTCAGTGAAGAGAAAGCCCACTGGCAGATTCCCATGAATGAAGTCAATATCATCTGTGATGTCGCCACCAAAGATGGTATACACACAAACACCATCAACACATCATTCAATACATTCCTAGGTCACTGGTTTCAGTTTTAGGGGCAATTCAGAAGATCCAGTGGTGTAATGAAATAATGATACATGGACTAAATATGCAAGGGAGTGAAATGTGTAACAGTTAGCCCAAAGGGACACTTACGGTTGTATTTGCAACACAAAAGTGTTGGATAGTTAGTATAAGAGCTTGTGTGAAGCACAGAAAGTAACAAAATTAATATTTAAAATGTCACAAAATAGCAATAAGAAACATAATACATAGAGACGACAGTCCAACAGGGGCGTTTTGACAGTAGATATAAGATGCCTGTCAGTTAATCTGTGTGTGCTGTGGAAATGTTTCAACACCAGGACGTTAAACTGAAATCAAGTGCACATGACAGAACAATAGAATTCATAGCCATTAACTCATGACTCATAACACCCAACACCCTAGACTACCTAATAGATCTACCTACTATAACAGACACATATTACAGACTTAATTACAGTCCTACATTCCCTCTGATCTTGTTTTGCAGACGTGCTGTATGTGGCCACATGTAACCCAGTGTCCCTGTACTCCATGAAGGAGCGCGGGGACACAATTCAGTGCATGGAGCTGTACGACGTCTTCCCCAGGACCATCAGTGGCGTATGGCAGCCTTTTGTCACCGTTGCTCCACTTGGCAGTCCTCTGGATGGACAGGTGGTGTTACATGAGGAGCAGGTTGGTACACACACAGAGACGGGCTCGCATGGGCTACATAATCACACTCATTAGATTACGCGGGGCACGGGAGCTGTGTCGGGTGGCTCTGCGCTGAGATGTGTCAGTAGCACCTCCAGTTGACTTGTAACACCATGGAGGGGGTGTGAATTCTGCAAATGGTTTGCTGTGACACTGTCAAACAAGGTGGACTCAGCTTCGAGAGAACAGGGGATGAAACAAACAATCACACAGCAAAGGCAGTGAAAAGAAAACATGGTTGTAGCGCAGTAGAAGTGGAAGATGGTAGGTATATGAAACACCATATGAGAACAATGTGCAGTCATGTAGAAACTGTAAGTAGTTTTAGTATTATTTACCAAAACTCAACTATACACATAAACATTGGTCTGATGTCCCTACTCACTGACTAGTGTGACATGTAACGTGACACTTACGCAACACTGGTATTTAACCGTTTTTTGGAGAACAACCACAGATTCCTCACAGATTTAAAATAGCTGTGCATAACTCTGTCAGAGTTTCTTAAAACGGTTGGTGGTTAGTGGTTGTTTGGTGTTGAATCTCTCCCATAAGACCCTGACTGACCCACGACAGCAAAGCATAAGACAAGAACGTATGTTCACCGTTTCTCCTACCAGAACACTTGTACAGCTGGTGTGTATTAGGCAAGAGAGGACTTCTAAAAATACCGTTGTGATGGATCGTGTTACGTCTGTCTAAAAATGAAGAGGTCCAGACAACATGAAGTTCATCCACAGGTCATTGGCCTTCCAGGGAAATCAGGGAAACCATCTCAGATGCACACACACACACACACACACACACACACACACACACACACATTTTGTGAAAGTATACACAAACATAATGCTACGTTCAACTCGTAGTTACATTTATAGCTAAAACAATCTCACACGCACCCCCCCCCCCCCGTATAGCACCCTGTCAGAAGACACATCCACGTGCAGGACATTCACGTGTGCCCACACATGTACACGCTCCCTATGTGTTTAGACAGTACATGTTTAGAATGAGGAAATGGGGTTTGCCTTCTCTGAATAGTTCACCCTGTGCTCAGTACAGTAGTGTATATGTCAGGAATGGGAGGCCATAAGGAAACCATTAGTGTGAAGCGGGGCAGTCGGGGCCGAGGCCAGCTCCCCTGTGGCTCCTTCTCATAAAACTCAATTGAAGATGAAGCCTAGTGCGTCACAAAGCCTTTTGCACAGTTCACCCAATACACACTATATTTACACACACACTTACACACACACACACACAGATATATTCAACTGCTCAACTGATATAAACAAAGAACACACTCAGACCCACTCAGACGGAGAAGCACTTGCTGACAAAATGTCGATATCTAAATTGAAATGAATTAACTAACAGTGCCGTAGTCTCGCTCAGATCCAGGGTGATCCACCTGGAGAAGAGCGCCCTCCGATGGTTGTGGCAGAGTACAAGGGCTCAACATGAGACATACTGTAACTTGAGTCTGAGTGAAGGGTGGCAGTGTATCCGGTATGAATCGCTCGGCAGAGACGTTGTGGTAAAATATGGATTTGGCTATAATTTTTCTGTAAGGTATAGAATCAAATAGAACTGATTCATTACAAGCATCGGCGCAGCTAACTCACAGAGTCGTAATGGTGTAAAAAAAATGCACATTTTTAAACCAAGAATATGTGCATGAAGAAATGGATTTGGACAGAAGTGCAGCAGAAAGATCACACAGTACAGAAATGTCCTTCCTTTCTTCATGGAAATGTGTTTTTGTTAGTTTGTTTCTGCTGGTTAGGATTTGCATTGTTATAGCAGTAATATGATAATCAACATAACATGTTTTCTGGAAGAAGAAACATATTTTCATGTTGACATTTTACATTTTATTCTGAATCTGGTCTTCCTCTGTCTGTGTCTCGATTTGTGCGTGTGCCAGAGCAACACGGTGCTTCACGTGGACATGGTAACAGGTGCCGTGCGGAGGCTCGTGTTGTCTCCAGACAGCGATCAGCCTTCCACCAGAGCCTCGAACTGGTGGAGCAGCAAGGAGCAGCAGGTCAGAGGTTTCAATAACTCCGGAGAGAAAAGTTGTTTAGCTCGTGTCACTCCAGTGTTCATCTGCATTGACTAGAACTGTTATTTTTCTTCCTCTTGTGTCCAGTTCTACACAAGGACTTAGAGAGCGTTGTCCTGTCCAGAATGTTGATGTCTGTATTGATTGTGGTTTGCAGGGAGGACATAAAATGTGTCATGACTTCACCCACAAAAACTGGCTCCTCTTCTATAAGGAGGATGGGTGAGCCGCTGTCTTCTAAACTAGATTCTCCACAACATTCGCAGTCTCAGTCACGCGACGGTGATCATACCTAATGTTCGTGCTTGTCTGTCTGTGTGCAGTAACCAGCTGGAGGTGCTGGATGTGCTGGAGGGCCGGGCTCACTCCATCTCACTTCCCATCAACTTGAAGTCTGTTTACCTTGTGGCAGAGGACCGCTGGCTGCTGCTGGAGAGCAACACCAACAAGTAAGTGAGGGACGTGTTTCACGCCTGTCTGAGGATCATAACGTTTGAATGCACTCATAATGTGACTCTACTGATTAGGAAGTTCCTGCTGACCAAGCCCATGCATATGGCAGCTGAAGACTCTGGAGTGTGTCAGCTCCACAGCATCAGTGAGGACTCAGTCAGCTCAGGCCATGGAGCCAGTTCAGGTAAATATAACCAGGAGGACTTCCCACAGCTAGGAACCAAGGTTAACAGAGCTTTTACGTCCCATCCAGCTGCTCTATAGTACTTATTAACGGCATTATGTTAACCCTATGAACAGATACAGAGAAATAGAAATAGACTGGTGCCACATGTCTGCCTTGACAAGACCTCTTAGCTTCTCTGTCACTTGGCCTTAAGTCAAACCAGAGCTATCAAGCGAACCATGTATGTTTCCGTAAATATCACACTTTCATACCACTCCATGTCGTAGTTAGTGAGAGCAAAATAAAAAGTCATGATTAAAGTCCCCTTATTGTGATCTAAAGGAGAAATATAAGAGCTCCTGACAGGGTTTCTGCAGAGAGCTTATTGATGCAGCAGACACTCTGTCTGGATCTTTCTCTTTATGAAGTAAGCTCAACATTTCCTGTCTTGTCTCTCTCTGTTCCGTCGCTCCCTCCCATCCCAGCAGAGGTGTCCGTACCCCAGATGCTGTCATGTGAGCAGCTTCCCAACGAGAACCTCAGCGCTGCTCTGGACCAGAAGATAGTTTCTCCTAACCGTGTTCTGGCCGACACTGGCTCCTTTGCACGGATCATTGTGGGCTTCCCAGACCTTGTGGTGAGATTGTAGGAGAACGTGGTGAAAAGTTTGGGGCATTCAGATTGGAACTAATCATTTGACATTAAAGGGATAGTTTGGATGTTTGAAGTGGGGTTGTCTGAGGTACTTATTACTTACCATAGATGGTGTTTGGAGAAGCAGGCAGGAGTCTGCTACTCCTGTATTCTGTCAGCTAAACTCAGTGTTTTAGTGAATGTAGTCTGGTGTGTGTGCTGTTTGTGGTTAAACCAGAAGGATCTTCCAGGTCTCTCTCTGCAGGGATCCTTTCCATGATGCTGTCACACACTCTGAATAACACTCTGAGCCTGTCTGAAGCAAAAACCGACCTCTGGACGTACTTTGACGTGTGCAGTGTCCCTAAATGATGTGGGTCTGTGTCTCAGTGCTAACCGTGCAGTGGATTGGTGGCCCATTCAGTTTGTCCCTGCTGACGACATAATGTATGCCGGAAAAAAGATAAATGGGGAGAGAACATGAATGAAAGCACAAGAGCTTGGTTGAATGATGTACTCCAGTGTGGATGCTAGAGGTGAAGTGATGAATATTAATGCACTCACCACCAGGCTCCACAGTTGTGTGCTTGATGCATAGATGGTGATGTTTTCCTCTTGATTTCTTTTCTTTTCCAGTCCCCTAACGAGGTTTACAGCTTTAAAAGGCCTGTAGACCTATCAGCGGTGAAGAGTGGTGAGAGCGGGGCTCACATGTTCCTCAGAGGTGGGCTTCGGTCCGGCACAGCCAAACAGGAGAATTGTGTTAATCTGCTTTCAGCCAATCAGGTGGTACGAGCCCTTCCCCCCAACAAGGTTCCCCTGAAGGAGGTCTACCCTAAAGGTCAGAGTTCAGGTCATGCAAATGAGCTCTTGGCAAACATGAGTTTTGTTTACAACACAGCAAATGATTTCATACTGAGAAAGTTTTTGTTGTCTTGTTTGTTTCTCAGACGTCACACCCCCGATGACAGCGGCGTACCTGGAGGTGACTGATCTGAGCGCCAAAATAGTCAAATATATTCCCGTCCCGAGGTAAACACAACACATCTGTTTCATCCTCTAGCATGAGCTAGTGGTCAGAGACAGCACTGCATTGAGAAATACTAATGTGTTGTATCTATACATATGTTTGATGTCTTTAAACTTCTAATTATTTGGAACTGTGATCTTCAGTGTCATTGAATCCTAACCAAAGAATAGATAAATTAGCCTTTACTCTAAACATGTACCTGTCTCTGTTAGTGTAAATAAGCCAGTAGAAATCTTAATAACTGTGTTTCTGATCTTGCTGTTACATCTTCCGTGTGAGTAAGTAGCTTGTCATTTGTGGGTTTTGCCTAATACCATTTTGCGTACATGGTTATCCCAGCCCATGGGAATCAAAGCAGGCCAGCTCAGTGGGTTTTTTAACCACTAAAGCCAAGCTGGGGGGAAAATTCTCAGTTTAAACATTCAGACATACTTAGTTAAGATCATCATGTTGAGCAAGGGAAAATCCTGGCATAGCTGACTAATTAACATTTAACGTTAAAATGTTAATCAAATAAAAGCCTTTTGATAACTTCTCAAAGTGACTGTCTCGACTTGCCTACTTATTTGTGATTGACAGGTCAATGACCGTGTCGCCTTACACCAACTGGCTGTCCAAGGTGTCAGAGTCTGATGTGCTCATGGCTGCTCTGGGCTCCGGAGGTGTGGTCACGGTGGATACCGGAGGGTGCGTCCGGCTCTGGGAGACAGGATTGGACACCCTGCAGCGCTCACTGCTGGAATGGAGGAATATGATTGGGACGGAGGATGGCAGGCCGATACAGGTGATATCACAACTGTGTTTGAAATGGTTCATAGTGAAGCTTCTGCCTTGGATACCTTGATGATGAGAGTATTGGGCAATACATTGCAATGCTTGCAGTTTCTCTTAACGCCACAGTGGGGCAGTGCTGCTTTAAAAATATGTATTGTGAGCAGACTTTCATCTGGATGACATTCAGAGACTCTCTGGACGAATATATTAGCTGCTGAAAAGTCCTGATTTCATGCTAACCGGAATGTTTCCAGGCCTGAAATTTATGACCCGGCTGTACCCAGGGTGGGCGTGTATGAATGGACGGGCATTGTGCCGATGATGCAATAGGTTTGACCCTCGGTTTGGGTCAGAACGTTGGGACCAGCATACTGAGAAAGCATTGTTAACATTCCCACGTACACAACACAGGCTGAAAAATTCTTTAGATAATATAGTCAGTTAAAGGGTCCATTATCTGTTGTGCACAAGGTGGTGAGAGAGAGAGAGAGAGAGAGAGAGAGAAGCTTTCACATGGACTGACATAAGGATGTCAAATAGACTGATGATGAAATTTGAAGATATGGATCAGTTTTCTCCCTTGTCATCCAAATACGGTTTGGTGAAATTTGAATGAATAATGCAAATCAGCAAATTATTCATTAGGTACTGTGCCTATGAGATAAGCATCTTTTCTGTTGACTCCAGAGATTTTCTTAAGATTGCCTTCATATATACACACACACACTCCTGCACACCTGCAGTGCACACACAGGACCTTTTTCTGGCCTAGATTCCTCAGTAGTCAGATCTTCTTTGATGGGGCACCTTGAGCCCACTGTAGGTCAAACGTAGACAGACTCTCCCTGTGCTCTGAGTTTGTTCAGTGGAAACAACAGTGACACGACTGTATCTAACCATACCTGCCTAAAAGACTCTCCGTGTATCTGCTCAGAGATAGGCTACTTTTCTAAACTGTTTACTCACCTCACATCCATGCGAGCTTACATAAATGCATCACTTGCCACATAACTTTAAGTGAGTGAGGGTGCGTTCAGGTGTGCATGACTGCCTGGTCTACTGCACTCAATAGCTCCTCTCATCTGCCTTTAGCCTCGGCCTGACATTGCTCCATGACAGCACTGTTGAGATCATCACTAAATACACACAGAGACATCAGTCATCATCTATCTGCACACACACAACACGTGTCTTTTGTTTCTGGTGCCCAGTAGGAGTCTGCAGCTCTCCAGCATTACAGTAATTATCCTATTCATAGCAGTTCACCTTATGTATCCAGTCACTCAACCTGGCATTTCATTTTACAATATGGTTGGGTTTTTTTTCGTGTGTGTCAGTGTCAAGGTGTGTGTGTTTATTTTTTCCTTTTCCCTATGTGCCCCCCCCCCCCCCCCCCCCAACACTAACTTATCACTTCCACTCATATGCACATATACACTTGCTTTTGCTCCTTCAAAGTTCAAATAGCCTGCAGCAGTGCCTTGCAAACTACAATCTGCAAACGAAGTAATCGTCTTGAGCACAAAAAAAGTTTTGGAACATGTTACGTGTGGGACTTCACGGCATGGCTTGTCCCCACATCACAAACGTTATACCACAATTCATGTACAAATTGCTAAGTTTGAGTTCTTGCACCTGCAAGTACAACCATTCATGAAGTCACTGACTCAGGCATGAACTCACTCACATGCTCATGTTGTTCAAACACTCATGTAAAGGCATGCATTTATTCTAACACACACTAGCATGCACCCAAGTTCACACAGGGGTATGCATTTACTCCCAAAGTGGGTCCATACATATGTGTGACTACACACACTCTCCTACACACACACACACACACACACACACACACACACACACACACACACACACAGATGCCATAACTCCTAAATCACTCTCTGTCTTTAGGCGTCTAAAGGGAGAATCAGAAATTTATGAGGCTATTAATCCTACAAGACAAGGCGTGTACTGCAGATGAGAGACGGAGAGAAGGGGGCGGGGGGGTGGATGGTGAGGGTGGAGACATTGATTCCCACAGTCATAAAAAGTTTTCTCCACTGCACGGTCTGCCCCTCACTCTCCTTCCCTTCTTTCTGTTTCTTTCTTTCAAAAGGTGCCATCTTTAGCTTACTGCATATCACACAGAACAGCAGCATAGCAACAATTACATCCTGGGTTAACGTGATGTTTCCACATGCTCCAGACAGAAACTGTGGAGAAACACGGACACAGTCTTAAAGCCTGAAGTTGGGTTCACTGCTCGCAGTAATCTTGGCATTTGTTTGGGTCATTGATCATTGAACAATCATTGAACACGATGATTAGACTTCATTTCAAATCTAATGCAGTGTTAAAATATTTATGACTAAACAAGCAGCAGACAATTAAAAAAAAAACAAAAAAAAAACCATCTGCACATTATTGATGAAGAGTGTAACCCTGAACAACCCTTTACTTCACCGGGGCTCTGTGTGTGTGTGTGTGTGTGTGTGTGTGTGTGTGTGTGTGTGTGTTTTATTGTGACAGTTTGACCAGATAGCTCTCCAGCTGTCATCAGATTCTAATTGAGTTGCAAAGACGAAGGTGTCGCTGGTTTTACATTTACATTTTTTCAGTGGGTCCTGGGTAATGTAACCATCACACAGCTTTATGTTACGGTCACAAGTTTTAATTACTTCAACTTTGTTTCTGGGGAATCACATTTTGTCCGTTACGTTGGCATGGTGGAATGTTTTTTCCTGTCTGATAGTATCCATGTAGTTAGTGAAAGTGATGGTCCTCCTGTCAGGATCCCTGCTGGGACATGGTAATGTGACACACACACACACACACACACACACACACACACACACACACACACACAGCCTGTGGCACATAAAGTCAACGGCTCTCCAGCATCCCACATATCCACGCCTGCATTTTGAAGTCACTGCTTTGTATCTCTGCAGTCACGGTCCATCACCAAAAGTTTCAAACACCTGGAGAAAGATTTCTCCCACCTCTCTCCACACACACACACACACACACACACACACACACACACACACACACACACACACACACCGTCCGTCCGTCCGTCCTGTATTTGCATTGCCCAGATGACTCATGCATCTTTCCCAACCACAGTAGGAACCTGAACCAAGGGTGGTGGCTCTAAAAGCCACTCAGAGCCCAAAATGGCCACAGGTTGTAAAGCGTCACTCATCACTTCCCTAAACCCAAAAGTAGAGCATTAGTCACCCTTTTCCTGGTTGTGACTGAACCAGACTGGAGTCCATTACCAGCATGAAGACAAATTCAGGAGTTATGTTGTCACCACCAGGAGTGTTTCATCTGTAAATAGTGTGATGACAAGGGTTGATTACCAAAACAAGCCCGTGTTCCGGAAACAGGAATCCTGAAAGCTCAACATCGTTACTGATGAACACATTTCCAAGGCACCTTCAGTGAGCATCAGAGCCCAGCAGATGCTTTGACACAGGCCTCAAGTGATGCTGTGTTGGCAGGGGAAAAGAGAGTATGTGATGTTTACTGAGTGAGTGACTTTCTCAGCATGGGACAGACGTGTGTGCAGCAAAACTCGCGTTCTGTCGCACACATTCACAGACACACGTGTATTAATGTGTAACCAGAGAGCAGTCACATGGTGGAAGTGACCTCCTGAAGGTGAGCCGTGGTGACACACCTCTGACCTTTTACCTCACTGCAGAGCTATGGCACCAAGCTCTCTCTGGTTACTGAGGTTAACATTGGATCATCTGCCAGTAATGGAAAGCTCTATTGAGACGTAAATGCTTTGTTGAGTCTGTGTTATATTAAGAGGTGTTTCTAATTTTTGTCCTGCTCATTTCTAAACATGAGGGGGAGGAATATTTGAAACACGTCTCAATATAAATGCAATAAAGCATAACGCCAACATTAACTACATCATTAGTAAGTGAAATAGGGCTGAATGAAAGCCTCTCTGACAGTGTAATCATCCTAAATGTAGTATTTGTGGCAGATCTGTTGAGTTGGAGTGCGTTAAACTGTATAAATGTAACTCCTTAGGTGGTCAGGGAGTGTATATACTGATGTGGATACATCTGAGATGTATGTATGTATGTTGATGCTTATTTGTCTTTATTCAGGTTTAAATTAAAATTAGATTCATCTTTTCTGTGAAGTTTATGGTTTAAGTTTTGTTTTTTTCACCGTAAATGCCATTTTTTTTTATAGGAAAGGTAAATGTGCAGTTATATAGTCCTGCTTTATCCTGCTTTAATACATCTTGGTCACAACTGCCTCATATATTTTAGGGATTATTGCCAGAGATTTTTATGTTAAGTGATTTTGTTAAAACCTGTCATTGTCAGTATTTTTCTTACTTTAAAATCTCTCACATCTGCTCTGCTGGTGAAGTTAAAGAGGACAGCTCTTCTTTGGCAACCGCTTTGGATGTCCAGACAGGCTGGTACAATGTGTGTTTCAGCTTCTAACAAGGTGCCCCTATGCAGTGCTTTTAAAGCCAACAGCTGCTTCAGGTGTGAAGGCAGGAACACTTGTTGGATGGTCTCTGGATAAATGCTGAAGGGTACCTTTTTTTAATGTGTACTTTTAAGTGAATCTGCTCGAGCAATAAGATGTATTGTGTCCAGTTGATGGATCCAGATACTGAAGTCTGCTGTATGAGTTTATTCCCACGTTAAGTATTATCTCGTTCCTGTAATCTCACATGGTTTATATCAGACTTGACACTCCTAATCTGCACTAAATATAGAGCTCAAGCTCGAGGGCTGATGCAGCATCTTTGCGTAGATGAGCTCTGCTGTGTGTGTTAGTCTGAGGTGTGGACAGCGGCTCAGCAGAGGAAGGGGAGGGGTCCTTCTTAACTGGATTGCTGCTCCAACCAGATAAGTCTCTGTCTCTGTCAAAAACAGCAAAGATAATAACTAGCACACATTCAGCCATCCACAGCTAACAACACAACCTCACTCTCTACAGAGACCATTCAAACTCTACAGTATGTAACATTGCAGCTCAACTACAGGGGACACACACGGTCTCCCGCTGAACTAGCCCTTCCTCTCTCGCTCCTCTTATTGCCAGACTCTGGCTGGCTGCCCTGCCTCGGTGTGAGAGCCGGTTGCTGATTTTAGCTCCAATCATTGAGCCATTGAGACGGACCTAGAAAATCCAAGGCCTGAACCTCTCTGCGTCCCCGCTCCTTCACTCTCCATCCCCGTCCTGCAGAGAAAGGCCGAGCCTCTTCTGCCCATCCTGCTGAAAACCTCAGACCTTAGAGATAGAAAGTCCATCCTCTCAAACGTTGGACCATGTGGTTGTTAGCTGGCTGTTTTGATGCCTGTCTCACATACTAATTCAGTACATCAGGAGGTTAACAAAGAGGTTTTTAAGAGAGGTTGTGTAAGGCTGTAAGGCTCTTCGCCGCAGCTGAAACAAGATTCTTTGAGCGGTTTGAAATGTTGTTCACTAACTGGTTAGCTAAACACTTTGTATTTGTCTGTATGTCTTTTTTTATGAAATACATAACTGCTTAGTGTGACAGCTCAATAGCATCTAAAAGGTCTTTCATGTGACTACTGTAACACAGAAGAGTTTAGCATAAAGTGGTAACTATAACTAGAAAGACGCCTCAGTGCTTATTTGTTTCGTGAGTTGGGGCTGAACTGACCGTTTAACCCACTGAAGCTCGGGCATCTGCATGAGCTCAGAGTCTAACAGCACCTGCAGAGATGTAGACAGTCTGCGACTACACGTTTGTTGAATGTTTAAGACTGATCCACGTGACCACTCTTGCTCCTCTACTCTCAGATTACCATCCAGAGAGACAGCGGCCTAGATGTCACCGGCCCAAAACATGGCAAGATCGACCTCAAGAACGATCCTCACGTTGGGGGAAACCAGTGGGCAGGAGGCACAGGTAACCAGTGTTTGTTACTGGGTTGGCAACAAATTCTATCTATAGAAATCTTACTAAGTTTAGGGAGTAATTTTACTCCCTAAAATGAAAACATTTTATACACATTACTACGATTGATAAGGAGGTGTATACATGCACTAAGCCTCCCTCTGCTCAGCCACTCAAGGGATTAGAGGACGGTCATAAAAACTGTACTCATACCAGAACTCCCAGAGGTTGGCCAGCACCCTGCGTGGTCGCTCGCTGCCGTGTGTGCGTGAAAGGCTGAATGTGGTGAATGCAGCATCATCTTGAGCTCTAAACTGTCAATTAAATTGAACCAATCAATAGTTCAACATTTACCGTGCAAGTCAAAGTACTAAAACAAGTGCATTGGGAACTCTGGGTAAAGTATTTGGTTGTGAACCTGTGATGGGTTATCTAAACTGCCTCCAACTGTCCATCCCTAAGAATCTGTTTTTTTGCAGGAGGCAGAGACACGGCAGGGCTCGGTGGCAAAGGGGGCCCCTATCGCCTGGATGCAGGGCACAAAGTCTACCAGGTTTCCCAGGCTGAGAAAGATGCAGTTCCAGAAGAGGTCCGCAAAGCAGCCCGCGAAATGGGTGAAAAGGCCTTCAAAGAAAGGTAACAAGTCATTTTCAAATTCTTTGCACACACTTGGCCAATAAAGCTGATTCAGACTGCCAATACAGTGATCACATGCTAGGAGAAGCCTCCCCAATGGAGGAAAGCACTGTCAATCCTTAACCAACAACCCATGTCCAAACTGAGTTTGCTCCACAGGTGGGAAACTGTGGATGTGTTTCGGACTGACTGTCTTTATTCACCTTGGAAACCAACCAAAACTGAAGTGTGTGATGCATGTAATATGCAACAGGTGTGCGTGTGTGTGTGTAGATGTGTGTGTGTGGGCCTTTTTGTTTTGGCCATCTGCAGGATTTCCTGGTCAGTCAGCCATCCCAGGTATGGCGCTCCATCCTGGGCAAACAACCAAAGGCTGCAGCGCCCCGGCTGGATGGATGAACATGACGGTAGATCCTGCTGGATGTGTGTGTGTGTGTGTGTGTGTGTGTGTGTGTGTGTGTGTGTGTGTGTGTGTGTTTATGTGTGTCTACACGACACAGCGGAGGGTTGAGAGGGCAGCCCTTTCACCAGCTCGGCCATGAAGGCTGTCTCTGTTCTCGTTTGCTTCAAACAGTCTCGTTCTCTTAACTTTCTTTTCTCCCCCATCCCCCCTTATCCTCCCCCCTTTCTGCACGGCCCTTCTCATACACAGGCTTCTTTCACACCAAATGGACAACCTCTCTGACTCTCTTTGCTTTTTTTGTCTCTCCTCTTCTTATTTGTAGTCATTTCACTTGCTTTTCTAAATGTCCTCTTTGACATTCTTTCCCTCTTCCTCCGCTGTCTTCAGCCTGTCTGTCAGTGTCCCACTAAGCCCAGAGAAAATCTTGTAGCTACATGCTGATGCCCTGCTTCCAAGTAGATGTCACTGTACTTGACTGTTCTATACCTGCTGCTTGTTTTTTTCCATATTTAAGGCCAACCCTGTCAGGCTTTTTCCATACCTTCTCACCCATTGATGTGTGTGCACAACTCTTTGTTTACGTAGCTTTAGGTTAGGCGTCAATCAAACTATGATCCCCCCATAAACCTGTGAGTACCTGACACACACACACACACAAGCAAAAACAGGCTTAGGTATGCCAAAAACAGGAAACACCCACGTGAGCATGTCCACACTCAGACACTCATACACTTGACTGGATATGTTTCTGGATGGAACTCTATACTTGCCAGCCTTCTCATTTTTCTGGGTTTGTACTTAATTACTTACTTAATTAATTAGGAATTAATTGATTCTCAGTGTATGAAGTTTTTAATGTAACCTAGAAATCCAAAACACACTCACTCACAAAAGATGTTCCACTAGAGGTTATCATGAGGCTCAGAGGTAGAGCGGGTCGCCAATCAATCGAAATCAAAGATTGCTGGTTTGATCCCCAGCTATGAGTCAGTGTGTAGAAGTGTCCTTGGGCAAGACACTGAACCCCAAGGTGCTCCTGAAGCAGCTTCAGTGTGTGAAAGAACAGTCTCCTCCAGCTTAGATTCCTCCTGAATGAATGATGTGTGAATGAGGATGTGATGTAAAAGTGCTTTGAGTGGTTGAAATGACTAGAAAGGAGCTGTACAAATACAGAACATATAACATTTTACCATCTGCTCGCAAACTACAAGTCATTGGGTGAAAGGCACCAACATCCCTTTTTGCCTCAGTTCCACTGAGGTATGTACTTTACTTAGTGTAACAAGGATCACATTTGTTGACCAACATGTGAGGAAATCTCCTTAGAAACTTTAAGTTCAGAACCAAATGTTTGAACAGTAAACCATCACTGTCGCGGTCTTGAGGACAGGAGGCTACTGTCGTGTGCCTGCAGGGTGTCTTTAGCTGCAGGGAATGTCAGCCTAAGTCCTCGTTTTTGTGGTCATGTGTGAAATTTCAGCGTCTTTTTCTCCACCTCCAATCAAAACAGACTCTCTCTCGCTCTGTTTGTCATTCACGCAGTTTCTCTCTCCTGTTGCAAGTCAAAGCTCAGGAATTTGAAGGAAATAGCCTCGGCCACTGGCCACAGTGTCTGCTCACCACATACACTCTGACACACACACACACAGACATACACACACACATACAGGCATACACATGCACATGCACATACATATGCACACCATATGCACACCTAGGAATGCACAGAGGAAGCCACTCTGCTATGTAGAGTTTTGTGGTGTGAATGAAGAGGAACAGGCAGGGAGCAACTGGAAAGTAATGAAAGTGTGACCCAGAACGTAACTACAAATGAATGGGCTCCAATTAAGCATCCTTAATATTCATCAAATAGTATCAGCTACGGTACCTGTCTAAAGTACAAGTTATTCACAAATCCTTTCAAAGCAGACTGGGGATTCAAGATGTGCTGTTAAAGCTCGTTTGATGACTTTCCTGGTTTTAGTTTAGTTCAGGTATCTGATACAGACGTTATGTTTCTAGATATCCTCTGAGTGAGTGAATGACACACACACACACACACACACTGGTTTGTTGCAGGCTGTGACACATAAAGTCAACGGCTCTCCAGCATCCCACATATCCACGCCTGCGTTTTGAAGTCGCTGCTTTGTATCTCTGCAGTCACGGTCCGTCACCAAAAGTTTCAAACACCTGGAGAAGATTTACCCCACCTCTCTCTGTCTCTCTCCAACACACACACACACACACACCATGTGACTCTGTCTTAGCAGGGACTTACTATAACTAATGATTAATATAATATGAATACTAACCTATCCCTGGCTCTAACCTTAACCATCACCAAACAAGTGTACTGACACTTTTTGTTTTACTCTAAGTAAGAGAGGTACAAGAGAACATCACACGCTTACGCACACACACACACACACACACACAGACAGACACACACACACACACACACACACACACTGGTTTGTTGCAGGCTATGACACATAAAGTCAACGGCTCTCCAGCATCCCACATATCCACGCCTGCATTTTGAAGTCGCTGCTTTGTATCTCTGCAGTCACGGTCCGTCACCAAAAGTTTCAAACACCTGGAGAAGATTTACCCCACCTCTCTCTGTCTCTCTCCAACACACACACACACACACACACACACACACACACACACACACACACACGCACACACACACACACACACACACACCATGTGTCTCTGTCTTAGCAGGGACTTACTGTAACTAATGATTAATATAATATGAATACTAACCTATCCCTGGCTCTAACCTTAACCATCACCAAACAAGTGTACTGACACTTTTTGTTTTACTCTAAGTAAGAGAGGTACAAGAGAACACACACGCTTACGCACACACACACACATCACACATGGTGCAGGTGGGACCCTGATTATGTGTGTTAGTGATACTAAAGTACCTGCACAGTAGGATTATACTGATGATTCCGGTTTGGGGGGCACATCCCACCTGTCTTGTCATGTCCACAGGTGTGCTTTGGAGAGAACACACACGTGCACACACACACAAAAGGGACTCCGTATTTAACAGCACTGACCCCTGTGTCAGTTTGTCCACAGGTGTCCTGAGCTCATGAAAACATTTTTCAGTCTATTTTCGCTCTTTCTTTTTCCACCAAGAGGCAGATGCAGGCAGTAGCAGTAGGTTCTCTGGCTTCATGAATCGCTGCTGCGGATCGTCGGCCACTCGTCATGTTTTTCACTGCTACCATAGTGCTGATTTATTAGTCCTATTCCTATTGTCAGTGCTACAGCTGCTGTTAGTATGTTGGTTGCTGTTTGTTTTCTCTTTCTCTCTCTGTCCAACCTCCATGCTCCATGCTGCTCATGTGGGGATTCTTAAATCCTTAATGTCTCTCTCTAATTAAAGAGTTTGGTCTGGACCTGCTCTTTATGGAAAGTGTCTTGAGATAACACTGTTATGAATTGATTGATTGATTGATTGATTGATTGAGTAGCACAAGTAGTGTGTTAGGATTCACCCAAAAATCTGCTTTGCTGCATGAGTTTTATTGTTCATCCATAAACTGTTTCTGAAATTACAAATGTAATTTTTTTGTTAAAAGCATTGAAAGAAGAAGAAGAAGAAGAAGTAGATGATACTTGCTGTAGCACTCCTCTGCTTTTGAATGAACGTGTGAACATTTGGCTGTGTTTGAGAATGTCCATAGATGAGCAGAGTAGAGAGGACTCAGTGACTTGTAGAATGAGGATCCCTCATGGAGCCCCGTCATCTGCCTTTCCAGTCCTCAGCCATGCAACTATCAAAAACCAGTTAGGAACACAGAGGCCTGAACACATCTGACCTTTAAAGCTGAAAGTCAAAAGAAAGACTACAAACTCTATGCTCTCACAATGAGTAATTAGTCCGAAACACATCTAATCAAGTCATGGCTCTGAAGCTATCTCACATCTGTCTCTCCTCTCCCTCGGTGCACTCCCTCTGTCCTTCTGTCTCAGGTTGAAGGAGATTGATATGAGCGAGTATGATGCTGCCACGTACGAGCGCTTCTCCACCGCTGTCAGGAGACAAGTTCAGTCTCTACGCATCATCCTGGACAGTTTACAGGTTAGCATCACACTTAGCTCTTTTCTTTTAAACATCACTACTTGTCTTTATTCCTCCACTCTGTAGAACAAGGCCCAACTATGAAGGTTCTGGGACAGTCAGTTCACGGCCACACCCTTCACTTTATGAATGATGGAGTGTCTTATTGTCACTGTGCATGATATACAGTGCTGCTCAAAAGTTTGTGAACCTCTTGAGCATTTTGGAGTTTTCTATTGTTTCAACCTGATTCCCTTATTTAATCAGAACCATTATTTTTTATATTAAATAACAGGTGTACGTTTATCAATTCTATATACGTTGTTTTTTTGTATTTTTTTTAACCAATTGTGTAGTCGAGACTGAATTAAAAAGAGTTTTTGGTCAACTTATGTAGGTGCAAAAATTAGTGAACCCTGAGCTGCGTTGCTTAAAACAAGCAGTTAAGTAGAATCAGGTGGGACAAATTGGTGGCTAAATTAACCACTGAAATGGACCAATGAAATGAGAGATGTTTAGGGAAGAAATTGCGCATCACTGATTGAAACAGAGATAAAACCAGGTCACTTTAGTCTTACCCAGGTGAACCCATACAGGTCAATCATGCCAAGAGGAAGAGGGTAGTGACAGCACATTTGTCTGGGGAAAGCTATAAAGTCATCTCAAAAAAATTTGAGCTTCATCGTTCCACCGTGAGGCAGATCATCTACAAATGGAGAGCACTGAAAAAGACGACAACTCTGCCTAGAAGTGGACGACCTTCTAAAAGCAGCAAGAGCCACAAGAAAAACGATAATTCAGGTAAAAGCCAACCCAAACATAACATCTAGGGATTTGTAGACCTCTATTGCTGCATCTGGGACACATGTGCATGCTTCCACAATAAGAAGAAAACTCAGTCAACATGGCTGACATGGAATGGTTGCTTCCATGCCAGAGAAACCTGAAGCTTTTTGGAAGTCCATTCTGAGGACACATGAGTCCAAAATTGAACTGTTTGGTCACAACCAAAACCGCCATGTTTGGCGAAAAGTCAGCACTGCATACCACCAAAAGCACCTTCTCCCAACAGTGAAGCATGGTGGTGGGAATGTTAAGATCTGGGCTTGCTTTTCATCCTCAGGACCTGGACAACTCCACATAATCCAGAGAATCATGAATTCTGAGGAATATTGTAAGATCCTGGAACATAACCTGAAGCCATCCGTTGTGAAGTTAAAGCTTGGCAGAAGATGGATCATGCAACATGATAATAATCCAAAGCGTTCCAGCAGTACAACCAAGGAATGGCTGAAGAAGAAGATTTGTGTTCTGGATTGGCCCAGTCAAAGTCCTGACCTAAATCCAATTGAAATGCTGTGGCGGGACCTGAAGCGGGCAGTTCATGCCAGACGCCCATCCAACCTCTCTCAACTGGCTGCGTTCTGCAAGGAAGTGGGCAAAAATCCCCCAAAGTAGATGTGAGGGACTGATAAGTCACTACAGAAACCATTTGGTTGAGGTTATTACTGCGTAAGGAGGAGCAACATCCTATTAACTGAAGGGGTTCACAGACTTGCACCCATGAAATCTGAGTTTTTCTTACATCAACCACTTCTGTTAAAGAACAATATAACCATTTCTTTAGTTTGAGTCCATTGTTTGGAATGTCAGTATTGTGGATTGGGGTATAACTTAACATTTAATAAGGTTATTTTAATATTTTTTACTAAAAATCTGACCATCGCTGTAGGGTTCACAAACTATTGAGCAGCACTGTATGACAGGTGGATAGATTAAGGAAAATTAAAATGTCATACTTCTAACCCCTGTCGTAGCAGGTGGTCAGCTGGTCCCAAACATAAGATCTAAAAAGATCAAGGTCATGGTCAAGATAACTTTTATCATACGGCAAATTAATGCAATTGAAATAATGTTAACTAAACTTGGAACATTATGATCATTTTATCAAGAACTATTACAAAACAATACTATTGAAGTATCCTTTTTATCACTCTTAATAGGAGAGAAATAACCCCAACATGCCATTTTGTTATACCTGCAGTGTTCATCAAAAGCAAAATCTACATGTGCTGACATTTCTTTGAAGATTCTTCCTAATGTTTGGAAACCTTAATATCTTAATTGGACTTTCAGTATAAGCTCTCTGGTTTAATCAGTTGTTTGTAATTGCAGATCTGCCTGGTCAGCTCAGTTTAGTTGAACAGTTTAAGATTTAGATAAAATAGTCTTCACTGTACAGTCAGACAGAGAGGACTACAGGCCAGTGGACCTTCACTGTACAGTCAGACAGAGAGGACTACAGGCCAGTGGACCTTCACTGTACAGTCAGACAGAGAGGACTGCAGGCCAGTGGACCTTCACTGTACAGTCAGACAGAGAGGACTACAGGCCAGTGGTCCTTCACTGTACAGTCAGACAGAGAGGACTATAGGCCAGTAGACCTTCACTGTACAGTCAGACAGAGAGGACTACAGGCCAGTGGACCTTCACTGTACAGTCAGACAGAGAGGACTACAGGCCAGTGGACCTTCACTGTACAGTCAGACAGAGAGGACTACAGGCCAGTGGACCTTCACTGTACGGTCAGACAGAGAGGACTACAGGCCAGTGGACCTTCACTGTACGGTCAGACAGAGAGGACTACAGGCCAGTGGACCTTCACTGTACGGTCAGACAGAGAAGACTACAGGCCAGTGGACCTTCACTGTACGGTCAGACAGAGAGGACTACAGGCCAGTGGACCTTCACTGTACGGTCAGACAGAGAGGACTACAGGCCAGTGGACCTTCACTGTACGGTCAGACAGAGAGGACTACAGGCCAGTGGACCTTCACTGTACGGTCAGACAGAGAAGACTACAGGCCAGTGGACCTTCACTGTACGGTCAGACAGAGAGGACTACAGGCCAGTGGACCTTCACTGTACGGTCAGACAGAGAGGACTACAGGCCAGTGGACCTTCACTGTACAGTCAGACAGAGAGGACTACAGGCCAGTGGACCTTCACTGTACAGTCAGACAGAGAGGACTACAGGCCAGTGGACCAGTGGACCCGGGGCAGTCAGAAAACAAAGGTCATGGGGTCATAAACCCCCATGTGATGCTGGGACAGGATGGGGGGGCGTTGTCCCATAGGAGCACCTTGACTGGTGGGCTGAATGAAAAGCAGAAGCCTAGGGAGTGGTGGTTAAAAATCTAGGATGTGACATTTTCTCCATTTCATTATTTGTGTTAAGACTTTTCTCCCTTTGTCTGAGCTTCTTAGGGGAAATCTGAGTTGATGTATTCAGCACAGAGGTCTGGTGTGTGCATGTGTGAGTGTGTGTTTGTGATGAGAGGAAAATGATGCAGCATGCGAGAATGATTATAGAGCAGCAGCACCAAGCCTTGCTCTATTATTCTCCTGTCCAGGTGTTTGTGTATGTTGTGGTGGGTGTGTGTGTGTGTTTGTATTTTCCATCCAGGTGTTTGCAGCCATGCCAGCGCTCCCTTTGAACACGAACGCTGGTTATTGTTTGTATTTGTCCTTGTAGCCCCGGGCCTCTGTAAAGAACGCTGGAGATTATACCAATCTCAGCAGGCGTGACGCTGTGAAGTCATGTTATTTTTATCATGCCTGAAGAGTGATTTAAGGAGTTGCACACACACACACACACACACACACACAGACACCTAACATAGCTGGCAAGCTTTCAATAGACTGATGGTGTATTGTTTCCACCCAACTTCAGTCTCCCCAAGGGAAGCCCCTCTGGAAACTGGATTGGCAGACATAAACACCTGGGACCGTATTTATCGAGCATCTCAGAGTATGAAATCACAGAGTGACATACATATGTGCTCCTACTTTGATGCCTTCCTAGGAAATAATCAACTTAATTAACCAGGGAAATAACTCATATGTTTGGCAGTATGTAGGAGAGCCCCAGAGGCCTGGAACCTGTTGGGACTTCTTCTCAACAGTCATGCAAAGACATCCCAGAGGTCAGGAGATATTTTGGGAATGTTAAATAACAGTGAGCTTCTTAAAAGATACCATTTTGTGAAAATTGCAGAGTTTTTGTGACTTTACAACTTTTCAGTCTGTCACAAACATCAGTTTTGGCAGTAATAACCAACTTGATCGAAATTGATCGCTCTTAACGCCCTCAGGTAATCCGCAGGTTCATTCATTTCCCAAGCCCTCAGCGTGAACTGAAAAAACAATGCTCAACAGCTTCGTTATAGGCTTTGTAAAACAGTGTAATTGGATGAGATGAATTGGATACTATTTACACTGTGTACACATTTATTATTTAAGTCATTTTTTTCCAGCGTCTACATTATGTATGGCAAAAAGGTGCATATCATTGTAGGATTTAAGCTAATTGTAAGTTTATCCGTTTTGTCATATCTTTGCATTTGTGGCCTGTTTCCAGTATAGTATACACACAGCATCAGTATACATGGTTCAGACACAGAAGAGGGATTCTGTAACACTTGATGAATACACACATCCAGAGGCCCTCGTTTGCGCTCTCTGCTCTAATGCATATGTTGCCAGAATAGGGAAGAAGCTCTCGATGGTTGCCACGATACAACAAGTAATGTGTGCTTTACATGCACATATCAGTCGACTTCTATCCATGCTTTATTTATTGGTAAATATGTCAGTTCATATCCGTGATGTTAAGTCATGAGACCTGTGCTGTGTGTGACATGGTGGCCAATCTATGGCCTTTTGTATGCACACACCTCATGTGTTCTGTTAAAAAGTCTGAATGCAGACTTGAAACCAAATATGGTCATTGTAGACTTTTGTGCAGACTGAGTATGAGAGCCAAAGAGGGTGGGGAGGAGCGGCTTGTGTTCCTTCTTTTGTTAGCCTCCTTTTCTCGAAAAGAGCTCTACTCTCTCAGGGGGCAAACTGAAGATAGGAGAAAGTGATGCTGCTCTTCCTCCGTCCTCCCTCGTTCCAAGTGACCACTGCTTAAAGTGGAAACAGGGGTCAGAGCTTCAAAGAGCTCTTTTGTTCCGTGGGCATGGGTGGGAGGAAAGGTGCTACTTTTAGTGTACTCATTCTGTATGGAGTGTAAATCTTTCCTGTTGCCTATAACGTGTCAGCCTGAATATTCTTCTTTTTGCCTCGTTTCATAATCTGTTGCTTCTCAAAGCCCCGTCAGAATGAAATCAACCTCCACCAGACAGATTTTGAAATGTGTTTATTTATTTGGTTTACTGGTACGTAACATGTCTGATGTGTCTGTGGTTTTCAGGCCAAA